>NC_056725.1:1144803406-1144808406 GCF_019279795.1 Protopterus annectens
AACCTTAACATGGCTCCTCAGTCCCTTGCATGAGTCTGCATATATATATATATATATATTTATTTATTTATTTTTTTTTTGATTATTTGACATTTGTTGACTGGGATAGCCCGACTGAGCTAGTGCCCTTTATCAGCTGAGGCCCGGGGCGAAAAGCTCCACAGCAAAAATAAGACAATATAAATACATAAAGAAATAGCTACTACAAGCTATACATACAAAAAAGAAGACTTGAAAAATTACAATATGGAACAAGAGAAATGAGGATATAAACAAAAACAGGCAGAAAAAGGAAGAAAATTAATAAAAAGGATTATTCACAGTGTAAAAAATGTAGGGAAGTAATTCAAGTAGGGTGATTACAGTGACAAATCCAGGTACTACATAGGTAATTTTTAAGCGTTCTCTTAAATTCATGGACTTGAGAAATGGATCTGAGGTAATAGGGGGAGTTTATTCCAAGCAAGAACAGGAACATAGCTATAAAGATTTTGGCCAATAGATTTATTAGGTTTGTGTATCTGTAAAAGACATTTGTCTGAACTTCTGAGGGACCGAGGGGGATTATATAGGGAGAGAAGAGAGGATACGTTAGGTCAGGCAGAGGGCTTGTTAAGGATAGAATGGATATACGTTAGGTCAGGCAGAGGGCTTGTTAAGGATAGAATTTATAATGAGACGTTGAGTGAATAAGAGGTGGTTAGGAAACTAGAGCATGGCAGTGGTGTGATTTAGGAGGTAGATTGGCTGCAAATCTTGCAACGTTATTATAGGTGGTTTCAAGTTTAGAAAGAAGTGAGGACTGTAAGTTGGTTAAGAATTGAGAGCTGTAGAATAGGTTAGGAAGAAGGTAAGCTTGGGCAAGTGAGATTCTGGAGTTAGGTGTGAAGAATCTTTTGTTCCTATATAAAAGGCCCAACTTTTGGTGGATGTTCTTGATACAGTAATGTACATGAAGATCAAATATAAGTTGATTGTCTAGGATTGTGCCAAGGAGCTTTGTGTAAGTATCATCAGCTATAATAGTAGCATTGGTGAGAGAAGAGATGGTAAAGGAGGATTTAAGATGGTAGAGAGATGTAGGAAGTAAAAGTAGTAGTTTAGTCTTTTTGGGGTTAAGTATAAGTTAGTTGTCAGTAAGCCAAGTTTCAGTGAGATAGTTTATATCCAGGTTTAGCAGGTCAGAGGGGTTGTCAGCAATGGAAATTATAGTACAGTCATCTGCATATTGAACAAGAGATGATTCAGGACAAGATGTGTGAAGTTGATTTGCGAAGATATTAAAAAGAACAGGACCAAGGACAGAGCCTTGTGGGACACCCATTTTGATGGGGAGAAAAGGAGAAGGAGCAGATAGGCATTTGATGGCTTGCTATCTGTCTAAGGTAGCTATTAAACCAAGAGATGGATGCTGGGGTGAAGCTGAGTTGAGAAGGATAGAGTGGGATAATGTGTCAAAGGCTTTGGAGAGATCTAAAAAGATGCAGAACACTAGTTTGTCTTTGTCTCTGGCAAGGGAGATGAGGTTAGTAAACAAAATGAGTGCTGTGGTAGTGCTGGGATGTGAGCGGAAGCCATGCCGGGGAGGGGTAATCAAGTTTTCTTGAGTGAGATAAGCCATGATTTTTTTGTGAACACAGTGCTCAAGGATTTTTGAGAGGGGAAGAGAGTATAGCAATAGGTCGGTAATTAGAGAGCTCAGCAGAAATAACACCTTTGTGAATAGGTATGATATGGGATCATATATATTATATAGATGGATTATAATAGCTAACTATATTTGGGAGGATGAAAGATTCCAAGAGTTCCTGGAAAATGGACCTAGCAAAACTTGACGGAGACCTAGAGAAGGGATCAAGCTTACAGTGCTATGTAAAATCATGTACATAGTTCCAGGTAGCAGCTTCTGGAATACTTCTAGAATCCAACCCTTTCCAAAAAGCCATAGAAGAAGCTAATGCCCTATTACTGTGGGCCTTGACCCTGCCTGGAAAAAATTGTCATTGTGAGTATAAAAAAGGTAATACCCTTTGACAACCATTTGGAAACAGTCTGCTTTGATACAGGTTGTCCTTTCTTTTTACTTTCACAAGTAATGAAAAATTGTTTTGAAGTTCTGAAAGATTTCATTCTGTCAGGATAGTACCCGAGTTGTCTGTGGACATCCAAGTTATGGACTATCATTTTCCTTCATGTTTAGGTTCAGGAAAGAGAATGGGAAGAGGGATAGTTTGGCTTTAAGTAACTCGGATACCACTTTAGGCATAAAAAAAAGATTTGTTTTCAAGTAAACCCTGCCCTTATGAAAAATGAGGTAGGGCTGACTCACCATAAGAGCTTGCCACTCAGAGACCCTTCTTGCAGAGGTCACAGCAATCACTAAAATTGTTTTCCATGTTATCAACTTCAGGTCAGCCAGACCAGTTGGTTCAAATGGAGCAAGTGTTAGCCTCTCTAACACAAAATTAAAGATCCCAAGGAGGGGCCACCACTTTACTTGGAGGATTCTTATACAAAAACCTTTTCAAGAACATTCTGACATGAGACTGCATTGAAAGAGGATGATCCATGGGCAGACATGCTTTAATGGCCAATAAATAAACCCTGAGAGAGAAATAAGAAAGCCCACTGGATAGTAGGTCACACAAATACTGTAAAACCAGAGAAAAACTAGCTCCAAATGGGAGCTGGTTATGCTGTTGTCACCAACTAAACAACCTTTTCCATTAGCTAATATATGATTTTTTAGTAGCAGGCTTTCTTGCCTCCACTAGTACCTGGTGCAAGTGCTCAGAAAACAGGTGCCTAAAAGGAATTAAGACCTTATCATCCAGGTAGATGACTGAAAATGACTGATGTTGGGGTGTATCATACACCCCTATTATTGTGTGAGTAGATCCAATCTGTGAGGAAGCTTGTGGTATTTGCCCCTGGCTTTTTCCAAAAGAAGGTAAAACCATAGTTGCCTCGGCCAGAAGGGAGTAACCACAATGATCTGGGGGGATTCCTTCTGAATCTTCAGAAGTACCCTGGATATTAGTGGAAAGGGTGGAAAGACATACAGGAACTTTCCTGTCTGAGGAAATGTAAAAGAGTATGTCTTTCAGACCTTCTTGCATGGAGTCCTGGAGAAGAATTTTGCCAGCTGATTGTTCAGAGAGGAGGCAAAGAGGTCTTCTTGAGGAACTCCCCAGAGATGGATCAACTCTTGGAAGACCACCAATCTAGTTTCCAGTTATAAAGGTCTAACCTGGTACTGCTCAGCTTAGTTGCTCTGACAGAATGTAGAATGCCTGTAGAATGAAATTGTGCTGTGAAGCTATATCCCAAGCTAACATGCCTGGTCTGCAAAGGGGTTATAACCTAGTTCCCCCTTGCTTGTTGATGTACCACATGACTACAATATTGTCAGCAATCACTTAAAGAGGTCCCATGGACTAAAGATGGTTCAGAGATTTGAGTGCTTTCCTGATATTTATGTGCTTGCATCTGTCCTTGGTGTCCCACACCCCCTGCCCTTTCATCCCTCCCGAAACTGCTCTCCAAACAAAGTCTTAAGTGTCTGTGGTGAGTGACTGTTTTGGAGCAGGGAAGAAGAATGGGAGACCTGGATTTAAGGATATCTGTTGTTCTCCACCAAAAAATTCTCTTCTGACCAGCCCCAGTACTGAGAATTGAAAAGACAAAGGGTGTTGATGCAGGGCCCAAAGAAATTTCAGATACCACTGTATCTTTCTCATGTGGAGGGTTGCCAGGAGGTATCCATGAGACTCATAGATACCATGAGACCCGAAATTCTATGATATTCCCTCACAGTAACCGAAGCCTGCACAGAAAAAGATCTAGCTAAAGATCTGTTTTTTTTTTCCTATGGAAGAAATGCTCTTTGAAATGAGGTACATAGCTGACATCCCATGAACACATTCCTGTTTCAGGGAGTCAAGAAAGATTTTTGAATGTTCTCTTGGAATCCCAGCTTGTGCCAGAGATATCTCACCCAAGAAAGAGACTTCTAATATTTTGAAAAAGACTCTGCAAAAATAAGCAAGTTCATCTAATTACAGAAAATACCATGCTGCCTGCAATGACCTAGAACTGGAGCTAGACACTTTGTGAACACTCTTTTTGCAGTGGATAGTCCAAGGGTAAGGCAGAGAACTGATAATCTGATCCAGAAAAAACAGAACCTTAGGAAACTCCTGAAGTCTGGATGAACAGGGATGTGTTGATACGCATCTTTTAAATCTAGTGCTACCAGGAAACTTGAAAGAGGAAGAAGAGGCAACAGGTTGTGAAGTGACATCATTTTGAATTAGGGTACCATCACAAACAGGTTTAGGAAAGAAAGATCCAGAACTGGTCTCTAAGCATTTTCTTTCTTTGGCACTAGGCAACTGATTGTTTCAGACAAATGGGTTCTGAAAATCTTTTAGCAGGGTTACAGATGGCAGTGGGAGGAGATTCCTCCTTTCCAGGGAGTCATTCCTCATCTTGCAGATCAGACTCTTTTGTTTCCAACTTTTCTTCATCACATGCTGTCCCAAGGAGTGATAAAACCAGTTCCTCCTCATCAGGCGGGGAAGGAGTTTTATTCAAGGATGTTCTTAATGCCAAGGAAAGAAAATGCTTAGAGACCAGTTCTGGATCTTTCTTTCCTAAACGTGTTTGTGATAGCGCCCAAATTCAAAAAGAGGCTACAGTTGCTGGGTCACGTTTGTGAATAATGTACAAAAATTTAAAAGACTGAGGAACTTTATACATCCTAGCTGCCTCTTCAGGACAGCTGGTTGACTATCAAGAAAATTGCAGGTAGTAAGACACACATCCTCTAAAGCAGACAGGACAGAAGGAACAAGTACAGGCTCTAGAAAATCCTTCTGTAACAACTCATAGTATTTTCTGAGGGATTGAGAAACCTCAGTGTTCCTCCACTGAAAACACTGGTTTTAGTGTAGTAATAATCTCAGAGAAAGAATCACAAACTGAGCTCTTCTCTGAGT
>NC_056725.1:1144813406-1144875075 GCF_019279795.1 Protopterus annectens
CATAATATGTACAGAAGTCAGATATTAGTAATTTCTTCATTTGTTATTGCCAGGACTTGCAATACCTGTTCTTATTAACGTACAGAGAAAGTTACTTACTAGTTTTTGGATAGCTATTGTGCTCTCAAGTTTAAATCTTAATAGCTTTTACTTAAAATTGTTGATAGTTCCATGTTTTTTATTAACTCTAGATGGAAAACTTTTTAGAATCATAGCTAAACATAAGCTACCTAAAGGCATTACTATTTTCCTACTCCGATAACAATACACTAGGTCTTTTGTTTTAAAATTACTCTCTGATTTGGTTGTACAAAGATAATTACTTCCAATATACATAATTATCACAGGTCTATATTAGATGAACAAAAGTTCATCGAACGCTCACATGAGTGAAATTCCAGGAACTCGAAACTGCAATTGTGGGGGGCTGTACCCCCCCCCGTTAAATATAAATTCCTACTATGAGATCGCACTACAGTGAGGAAAGGGCAAATATTCCCATCTTCACTGTACCGCAATCTCACAATTGCGGTTACGAGTTCTGCAATTTTCGCTCATGTGAGTGTTCGCTAAGATGAACTTTCGCTCATCTAATATAGACTCAGTTATCACAAATAACATATTAGCTTTAATTTCACACACTTTGATATTTCACTACTCAAATCAGTAACAATTCTAAGGAGTAGTCTTTTATTTTTCTCACTTCTTATTACATTCTATACAGTTATTGTAATGGCAGTAGCACAGAACGGACACAGATTACTGTTCTTAGGATGGACGAAGGTGGTTTTGAGGAACTTCTCATTAAACGAGGAATTAAATATTCCATGTTTAGACTTGTAAATAGTTTTAAATGTTTTACAGTTATACTCAGTGTTCATGTTATGTTCATAACAGAATCTTTACTAACACAATCTATAGGAATGTTTTCACATAAATGTTTGTCCTTAAATGTAAATGGACTCAGCAATCCTATAAAGAGTGGAAGCTTAACCCAATATTTGAAAACTAAGAAAGTAGATATTGCATTCTTGCAAGAAACTCATATAATAAAGATTTGAATCGGATGCCTTTTGATGGCTACTCTATACTTGCAAAAGAAGAGGCACCATGATATTATGGAGGAAAACACTACCAGTACCTAAAATAATTGACACGTATTCAGACAAAAATGGCATGTTCTGCATCATTATTATAGAAATAAATAAAAAAAACTAATCACATTAGCCAATACTTATTGGATACCCTGTGTCGGTGCTACAACAGCGAATAAATATCTTGACTTACTTGCTATCAAACCTACGGGAGAAATAATATATGCAGGTGATTTTAACTGTATTCTCTGCAGAAGTGACACTACTAAATGTGATAAGTTTAAGATATCTGCACCTGCTAAAAGATTGAATAACTTCATCAATAATTCAAATATAAGAGATATTTAAGAAAAAATAGAACCCAAATCCCTAAAATACACACATTACTCATACAGATTCGGTACACAAACTACCATCGATAAGGTATTGGTTACAGATTATTTATTCTCAAAAATTCAGGAAGTTTTCATTAGCTCCTGTCCAATGTCCAACCACAATGCTATTTTCTTTAAAGTCCACATGAAATCTAGTCATCTAGTATATTAGCAAAGAATACCAGCATACATTGTTAAGATAACCGGGTTTAAGGCATGGTTACTGAAAGAAATCAAAATATTTCTAGACATAAATGACAATGATAGTACTTCTGAAGTTATTGTCTGGGATGCACTGAAATCTTACATTTTTGGTAAAATCAAAACCTGGTACCTAAACAAAAGGAATGGGATAGTACGCTATCGAGAATACAATCAAAAATTGATGAACTAAAAAGAAATCTAAATAATAAAGACAAACACAAATACAGAATTGAAACCATTAAACCTTGATTACATGGAAATTCTTAATTACAAAGTGGCAATAAATGTAGAAAGAATCAAATTACAGTCTTACTCTGTTAACCCAAAAAGCATGCATAGATTAGCTGTGAAATCAAAAACTTAACCAATGTTAAACATATAAGGGAAATTGTTGATGAAACTAAAAATAAAATTAAAATTGTAACAGATTTAGAAGATATTCTTGAGACTTTCAGAAAACATCATGAAAAATAAATAACACAAATCCAAATATTAATAACAACGTCCCAAAAGATAACTTCTTAAATGAGAACATAGGTAACAAACTATCAATAGAACAGAATACAAAACTTCTCAAACCAATAACATTAAGTGAACTAAAAGAGAGGATTCAAAGCCTTAAGAACAATAAAGCCTCAGGATTAGATGGATTAATAGGAGAAATTTATAAAGCATTCACAGACGATATATTGAAGATACTTTTACAAGCTTTTGAGGAATTCAGAAAAAAGATAAGCTCATTCTCTTCCTGGAAATATGCCATGATTTCCCCTATTCTAAAACAGGGCAAAGACCCCAAAATAGTAACTTGGTATCGTCTCGTTTCACTATTAAATGTGGACTATAACATTTTTACATCAATACTAGCTATCAGATTAAATCAACTGATGCCTAACATAATAGGTGATGATCAAACAGACTTCAACCTAAATAGAAGAGTACAAGACAATGTTATCAGGCTCTTTTCCTTAGTAGATCATGCTAACAAGAAAAAAAAAGCACTATCAATTATTAGCCTAGACTTAAACAAGGCTTTTGACTCTATAAACTGGTCCTATTTATTTAAAGTATTAGAAGTATATAACTTCTCCCCTGACTTTATCGATATAATTAACAGATTATATGTTAACTCAATATCATACATCAAAATCGGCTCTTTTTTATCAGGTCCGCTCAACATTCTAAAAGGAACTAAACATGGCTGCCCACTCTCCCCCTTATCATTTGCCCTATCAGTAGAACCTCTAGCTAAATTCATAAGAGCAAATTCTAATATAAGGGGATTTTCTGTTAGTCCAAGCTACATTTCTAAAATACAAGTCTTTGCAGACGATGTCATGCTAACAATTGGAAATATAGATTCCTCTATAGATCATATAAGAAAATCCCTGCAAGTTTTTGAAGAGGTTTCAGGCCTAATCTTTAATCACACCAAAAACAGAAGCATTATTAATAAATATAAAAGTAAACACTTTACTAAAAAAACACAACAATTTTAACTGGGCAAATAACACCATTAAGTACTTAGGAATATACCTAAATTCAAACTGGAATAACACTTTAAAAACAAATTACAAATACCTATTATCCACAGTTAAGGAATTTTTAAATAGATGGAATAAAATGTATTTCACGATAGAAGAAAGACTGTCATTAATAAAAATGATCATATTACCCAAAATTTTGTTCTACTTCCAAACTTTAATTGCCTCCCAATCCCAAAAGTTAATGAAGCAACTAAATTCTATGTTAATAAATTTCCTGTGGTTTCCTCAAAAGCCATGAATCAGCCATGCTTGGCACTACAGAACTTGGAAAGATGTGGGGAATAGCATTCCCAAATTTAAAACTATGCGAAATCGACCATACTTAATGTGATGAGCCAATAGTTAAACTCCAAATATAGTTCTAATTGGAAAAATATCCATGTAAGTATCTTATTATCTGACATAGACACAAATATTGACAATAATATGTTCTCAGAAAATAAAAAAAAATCTTCCTTGTTGTCAAAGAACATTTCTACAATACCAACAAGAATAAAATTGTCTGGACTCTTTCAACATACCTAAAATAAAAGTAATGGAAGAAAATGGCTTAGTTTTCTGGCACCAGTTTCTCTGCAATAATAATATCCACAAACCATGTTCTCTTATGGCCAGGTATATCATAAGCAAAACTGGTTGAACATACAAATATTTAGAGAATACAGAGTTAATGAATTCAAAATATGTCATATCACCAGCACAACACCTTTACCTAAAATACTTTTTCTTCTTTGTGAAATAAACACTTTGCATGTTAATAATATTCTATCATTGTCAAGTATATATAACTCTTTAAGAACCAATTTGCAAATCCCAGAGGACTCCTCATGGAATTTCACAGAGAGAATAAACAAATCCATTTTTTCAGATAGTGATAAAGAATTAGTACTTAAATCAATTAGTAGCACAACATCATCCCCTTCTTCGAAAATCTTCACTTGGAAATATATCCACAGGAGCTTTATTACCCCACATAAGATGGACTTGATATAAAAAATAATCTTAATAAATGTTGGAGATGTGAGGAAATACTATGTGCAGATTGGGTACACATGTTTCTTATATGTAAAATAATAACTCCATTCTGGATGGAGTTCAGAAATTTCATAAAAGCATTGTAGTCAGACAAGTGTGAAGTATCTGACTCATTATTACTGTTCAATGCACCGATACCAACACATATCCCCAAAATACAGGTGCACCTTCTTTGGTCCTACTTGCAATTGCAAGAAAAATCATTATGTCAAATTGGAAGTGTAAAAAAATCCTATCATTTACAGATTTTTTACTATTAGCTAAACTTGCATGTAATAGGGAGATGCAAACTATTTCAGAAAGAACTACTCAGATAACACTAAGTAACTTGGTTGAAACTTGAAAAACTACTAGATAAAATGTAATCACAACAATGACATTATATCTGTTATGGACATTGTAAATAATTATTGTTCCATGTTATGATGTTATTAAGGCATATATTGTGCATATTCATATATCATATTTCCTGTATTATTTTATTTCATGAAAATCAATAAAAACTGTTTTAAAAAAAAGAAGATTATGGAGTCCCAAGTAGAATTCCTAGGAGACAATGACTCACTTATATCACACATTCTTACTTATTTGGTGATTACAGCAGAACCTTTTTCAAATGTGATCCCACACTTCAGAGGAAATACATAACATAAAACGAAGTAAGGGCTTTGCATCCAGGTCCAAGGAGGTCATAGTGCCAATATGTTTAGCCCTTATCAGACCCATCATTGAGTATAATGCCCCCTTTGGCATGTACATGACTAACGTATGCAACAGCTGGAATACCCAAAATGGTTGCTTACCAGAGTATAAACACATTGTCCTTCACAGACTGCCTTAAAGCTCAATCTCTATATACAGCCTCCTACAGGTTACTAAGAGATGATCTATGCCTGGCATATAAGGCATCCTCCGATCCAGCTCTGATGGACCCTTTGCACATCAGCAAAATGAACAGCATCGGAACTATTACATCCAAGGATTTAAATTTCAATTTTGTTTTTGACATAAATAAGACATGTTGGCAAGACAGATATTGGTCTCACAGGATCCTCATGCTTTGGAACAGGCTCCTCGTCCATGTGAAGGAAAGTTCTTTCATTGCCCTTTTTAAGCATAACTTTGACCAATGTATTTGAAATTCTGTCTGCCTCAATGTAAGTCTTCTTAGCTTTCAGTTTTTCTTTGTTCCAGGAATTCAAAGAATTAGTATAAATCCAAGTGCCACACCTTTCTGTCCTTATTCTCCAAATTATATATATATATATATATATATATATATATATATATATGTGTGTGTGTGTGTGTGTGTGTATGTGTCTGTGAGTAAATATGCATGTATGAGTATGTGTATGTATGGGTAATGCGCATGGTTGTGCGACATTTAATTGGGACCTGATTTGTTGATCCCGTTTTGTCAAGTCCCAATTAGTCACCTACATATGGCAAGAAGAGTTGGACATGACCGCACTGCAATAGCTATCTTTAAGCTTGTACTGAGTTTTGCTAGCTCATGGTTTGTGATTTGCTTGCACAGATTTTTTTTGTATTCTGATGTCGTTTTTTTTCTTAAACAGATGTAGAAGAATCAGAGAAGAAACATAATAAAGTCACATCTTTCAGTAGTCAAACAATAAAATCAAACCGAGAACTACTGTTAATTGGATTATCAAAAAAATCCTAATAAGGCATCAGTCACATTATAATTTCATAACATATACAAAGCTTATAGCCCAGGGGAATAGTGAGAAGCTTAGTAGTCACTGTGATGCCCCACCAGTGGACCGGTAATCAAGGAGCCTCAATCCTCACTACTGGCACAGTGGGGGATGTACACTGACAGGATGACAAGTACATACACAGTACTTCCAGGTGCAGCTTTCTGCATCAAGTGCAATTTCCCTTAAGAGCTTACAGAGACCACAGTCAGTCCAGGGCTGGCTTCTCCCTCTTTCTCTAGATCCCCAATAAGACTCTCCAGTGCTTCCAATCAGTGCTTCATGTCCCTGCCCAAGTAGCTGACACAGAAACACTCTTTGAGGTTTGATTTACACACACACACACACACACACACACACACACACACACACACACACACACACACGGCAATGCTGGCACAGGTCTACTAGCTATGCCCTCTTCTGCCCAGAATATAAGGTAGTTTCTACTGCCACCAGTCACTCCATATCAGCTACTTTAAGGCCCTTAATGAAGGGTGTCCAGTCTTACTGTGCAATGTTACTATCAATACAAATGGTAGTTTGACCAAGAGCAAGGCTATTAAGAGTGGCCTACAGTGACACCAAATAAATATACAAGTACACTCAGAACTTAAATATCTCTACACAGATCAGACACAATGAAAGGTTTAAGCATATAATAATAATAAATAAAATAACAAGACAATATAATATATATATTTACAGTGACATCAGAGTTCACAATCACAGGAAATATTTAAAACAACATTGCAGGACAGTCTCAACTATGATTCACTATAGTCCTGGCTAAATCTAAGAATTACTATACCCTAGTTAACTTACTTAGAGAGCAAAGCAAATGTGAGGTGAGTGGATCTTCTAGCTGATGTTGTCAGGTCAAAGACAGAATACAGAATGCTGCCTCTCTCTCAGAGACTCCTGAAATTAATATCTCAAATATTACTGCTGGGCTAGCTTGCAAAATGGCATCATTGCTTGTCATATGACTCCTAGTTCACAGGCTCAAAACAACCACTGATAGTATCTACCCAAGACAGCAGATCTATGGCAGATTCTGAAAGTCATAAAACAATAAAACACTCCCACATATCAAGCCTAGTAATTATTTCTCCTACAAGATAGCACCCTAGTACAGACATTGTATCTCTTGCTGTCATAAAATAATTTAATTCCAGCTATTTTTCTGAAGTTTTGTTGGAATGAAGTTAACCTCCTGTGTTCCAGTTTCCACTGTTAAAATATATATTTAAACAGTTACAATAGGTTATGTACACTTCTGTTCTCTTCCAGCAGTGCACACTGTGAATACATCTTTAAGCTCAGTACTTTACAAAATACCTTTTTTACACATATCTGTACAAACAAGTTAGATATACACGACATACAGTTCTAATATAGTTGTAACACAAGTATCTTATATGAATCATGTTGATATCCACAAATGGCATATAATTGTTTACAAAATTCCCGATAGCTGGGCTGGCAGTATTTCCCTTTGTCACAGTCACAATACACACAAAAAGCAGTAAGAGACAAATATAAATTATATATAATAATTTTATTTATATATATATATATATATATATATATATATATATATATATATATATGTATATATATATATATATATAAACATATATGTATAACTTTAATTAAGAGAATGCTAATTTCCCTTAGTAAGAAAACTATTTACACATACTCCAGGTATAAATTTACAGTAATCTATTTATTCATCAAGTCTGATTTTGAAAGCTCTGCTTCACACATAGAGGGAATCTGTTCCAGGCACAGGGGATGTGCTGAGACAGGTATCTATTACACCCACTGGTACTTTTAATATGACAATGAAGGTTGAGGACTTTAGAATGGATACTTGGTGTACTGATGGTTTTATGAAACTGAAAAGAGTTATTTCATGGAATGAAATGCTAAACAGAGATCTCCTTGAAATATATCTGAAAATAATTGTTTAAAATATTAATTAAGTCAACTCCCTTAAAAAATAATTCCCTGAGCAGATAATCCTTCTTTCTAATGCATATAATGCTTCTAACAGTGTACAACAGTAAAGCTGGAATTCACAGACATGCATTCTGCACTAGTACAATGCTAAATGACAGGTAATCAGATATAGATTAGGCTAAGCACAGCGCCGACACACTGAGGAAAAGGCTAAATAGCAAAACAGAGCTGCTGTGTTAATGTGAGGAGCAGTGTCATGGCCAAATGGTTCTGTACTCCAAAGCAGATAAAAGACACACATTGTACAAGACAGAAATGGCTAACCAAAGTAACATCAATAAGTGACAGAGAAGCTGGGGTTACAGCACACCTGTGGAGGATGCCACCAAAGGACCAGCAGCCACATAGAAATGGTCATGGCTGAAGAGGGACTCTTTGTATTAGTTCATTTACCATATTTATCAAATAAACAATTAAAAGAATAAGTAGTATAACTAGTATCCTTAATAAAAAGGAAGGGGAGATGTAACAAATTGTGCACCAGTTTAGGTATCAAAGCATGAAGTCTATACTGTGGCTGTTGCTGTAGCTGAAAATGCTGTGACAATCTGTCAGACATGTTTGCAGAAGTATATGCTTTGTAAACTTTTTTTAGAAAAAAATGCAAGAAAGTAAAAGCAGTAGTTGTTACGTTGTTCTACTTGCTGTGTAAAACCTGGAATTATAGTTGTTTTTAGAATGTTGTACAGTACTCGGGTGTCATTATTTCTGTATTAGAACTTATAAAGTTTTAAATAATTTTGGAGTGAAAAAGTAAGTTTTCATTTAGGAGCTAACATTTTACCTTTCACCCGAGTGGTTGCTTTTAGAACTCAAGTTACTTTTTGTTGTGTTCTGCCTAAAACTGTTCTAGTACAGCACTTTAAGGTAGATTGTCAGATTTTGTTGATGGCTGAGGGGATTTATGTTGATACATTGAAGACTCTTAAAAAATACTTTGACAAATTTCAGAGGAAATTTGTTTTTGCAGAAGGAAAGCCCCCTGCACCCCCATTTTTGGGACAACACTGCCCCCAAACTTAGTATATACCAATGTCACACAACAGTGGAGAAATAATAAATCTCTATTGTTGCTGAAAGCTGTTTCTCCAGTTTTTTTTTTTGCTCAATCTGTATTCACAGAAAAAAGTGTTGATCTGTTAACATGGGCCTGTCTGAGGATTTAAATTGGTATTGGTTGTCCACAATATTGTTGTAGCACACTGTCATATTCCTTAGCATTACTTTTTTCCTGTAATATTTTGTATTACTACCTTTTGGTGGCATTTTTGTATTTTTCAGTAAAAAAAAGCCTCCTGACTAACAGTTTACTCTGAAGGAAGCCTGTCTCATGTGTGTGATCATATTTCTATGTGGCATATTTCAGTTAGTGTCAGGGATCTGGAGACTGAGGAAGGGCACCAAAAGCAACTGATAGTCACAATGAAATTTTCGTCTAGGTGCAAGAAATCAAAGTAATCAAACAGGCAGCCCACAAAACACGTGAAACAAGCTTTGCTGAAGAGCAAGATGTACAAACCCACACACCTTTGTATGCATGAAGAACCCTCCTGCAAACAATTCCCTGCTGAAATGTCAGCAATCGAAATGTTCAGTGCAGATAATCCAAAAAAAAAAAAAAAAAGATACAAAACACAAAAGAGTGAATATTGAAAATTGCTGTCCTCCTTTAATCTTATTTTTGCAGGGGGGCAAGTCACCCCTGCACTCCCCCTCATGTGAGAGGCAAGCCTTCCCACACCCCTTGAAGTTATACATACTGTACCAACTCTGAGATCATCAAACCTTGGAGAAAAGAGAATATTCCAATAAACGGCATCGCAGACTTAGTTTGCAAGTTCAATCTTTCTGCCATTTAATCTCCACATTTCAAGACTTGCCCTAGCAGGTTCTGACATTTCAAATGGTTATCTTTGCAAATAGTACCCCTTGAAAACTTAGGACATATAAAGCTGTAAATCTCACAGTTTATAATGATAATGTGAATGCATCAGTGAAGACTTTACTTAAGCTGTGTGATTTATGTTAATACACTAGTTTCAGAAACACATTTTTTGTTTGAAAAATAGTTGATATTGTTATGTTGTGTTTGTCTTTCATATGAGCACTGTATTGTTCTCTTTTTCAGCACCATGGTCATGGCTGAAGAGGGACTCTTTGTATTAGTTCATTTACCATATTTATCAAATAAACAATTAAAAGAATAAGTAGTATAACTAGTATCCTTAATAAAAAGGAAGGGGAGATGTAACAAATTGTGCACCAGTTTAGGTATCAAAGCATGAAGTCTATACTGTGGCTGTTGCTGTAGCTGAAAATGCTGTGACAATCTGTCAGACATGTTTGCAGAAGTATATGCTTTGTAAACTTTTTTTAGAAAAAAATGCAAGAAAGTAAAAGCAGTAGTTGTTACGTTGTTCTACTTGCTGTGTAAAACCTGGAATTATAGTTGTTTTTAGAATGTTGTACAGTACTCGGGTGTCATTATTTCTGTATTAGAACTTATAAAGTTTTAAATAATTTTGGAGTGAAAAAGTAAGTTTTCATTTAGGAGCTAACATTTTACCTTTCACCCGAGTGGTTGCTTTTAGAACTCAAGTTACTTTTTGTTGTGTTCTGCCTAAAATTGTTCTAGTACAGCACTTTAAGGTAGATTGTCAGATTTTGTTGATGGCTGAGGGGATTTATGTTGATACATTGAAGACTCTTAAAAAATACTTTGACAAATTTCAGAGGAAATTTGTTTTTGCAGAAGGAAAGCCCCCTGCACCCCCATTTTTGGGACAACACTGCCCCCAAACTTAGTATATACCAATGTCACACAACAGTGGAGAAATAATAAATCTCTACTGTTGCTGAAAGCTGTTTCTCCAGTTTTTTTTTGCTCAATCTGTATTCACAGAAAAAAGTGTTGATCTGTTAACATGGGCCTGTCTGAGGATTTAAATTGGTATTGGTTGTCCACAATATTGTTGTAGCACACTGTCATATTCCTTAGCATTACTTTTTTCCTGTAATATTTTGTATTACTACCTTTTGGTGGCATTTTTGTATTTTTCAGTAAAAAAAAGCCTCCTGACTAACAGTTTACTCTGAAGGAAGCCTGTCTCATGTGTGTGATCATATTTCTATGTGGCATATTTCAGTTAGTGTCAGGGATCTGGAGACTGAGGAAGGGCACCAAAAGCAACTGATAGTCACAATGAAATTTTCGTCTAGGTGCAAGAAATCAAAGTAATCAAACAGGCAGCCCACAAAACACATGAAACAAGCTTTGCTGAAGAGCAAGATGTACAAACCCACACACCTTTTTATGCATGAAGAACCCTCCTGCAAACAATTCCCTACTGAAATGTCAGCAATCGAAATGTTCAGTGCAGATAATCCAAAAAAAAAAAAAAAGATACAAAACACAAAAGAGTGAATATTGAAAATTGCTGTCCTCCTTTAATCTTATTTTTGCAGGGGGGCAAGTCCCCCCTGCACGCCCCCTCATGTGAGAGGCAAGCCTTCCCACACCCCTTGAAGTTATACATACTGTACCAACTCTGAGATCATCAAATCTTGGAGAAAAGAGAATATTCCAACAAACAGCATCGCAGACTTAGTTTGCAAGTTCAATCTTTATGCCATTTAATCTCCACATTTCAAGACTTGCCCTAGCAGGTTCTGACATTTCAAATGGTTATCTTTGCAAATAGTACCCCTTGAAAACTTAGGACACATAAAGCTGTAAATCTCACAGTTTATAATGATTTAATTGTCAGATTTGAAACACAGCAAATAAAGCACAGCATTCACTGTATTTTTAAAGGTTTCAGGACATTTTCAAGCACAGTTCCAGTCATCAGATCCCTATCCTCCACTGTTTCAGTCTGCTAGGAAGCCACACTGCATAAACCTGGCATAATTGATACACTGGAAAAAATAGCAGCCTGTATATTATTTGGTACACTAAATTCGCTTTTCTTAAATCAGTAGGATATGATTACTAAGAGTGCTAGCATCTCTTAACATAAAACAAAGCTGCACAGGCATTAGAGATAAAACCCTGTACTCCTTGAGCAAAATACTTCTATGGTAACACTATTAACGTGCACTTGCAGGTCCATGCCACAATGTTGAGAACACTGAAGCCACTCCTGGGATATGAAATGAGAGGTATGGGCCTAAAAGAGGGGGTAGCAACAAATAATAGTGCATTTCATACAATAAATATAACAAACAATAAGCTTGTTATTATTGCAAAATTTGTTTTGCTATTCTGACTGCATTTTTATATACATTATTTAAGTGCCAAAATGTAGATTATCATTTGTTTTTATTTATTTTTCTGCACCTCAATCCACTGTGCAGAAGTTTGTCTCCCATCTTGTCTGCCCTTTTGCAGCATGACTGTTACATGAGTAAAAGATAATAATGTCAAACACAACAGCTAATTTTAGACTTTAGAGTTCTATACTTACCGGCCTCTTCTTGTACAATAAGTATATACAATGCATGAAGTTGACGACTAGGAACACAGCATTCCAAACCATTATATCTAAAGCACATCGATACAGTGTTGCCCAGGCGATAAATAGAGCACATCCTGTAAAAAATATATATATACTTGAACGTTTACAAATTTTCCAGCAACTTTGTCAGAGTTCTATATTCTAAAACTAGACTCCTTATCACACAATTTATGTCACATCAAAGCACTTTATAAATCTTATATTAAGCTTGTCATCTATCTGTCTATATATATATATATATATATATATATATATATATATATATATATACGCACACACACTCACACACACAAACACGCACAGACATATATATATATATATATATATATATATATATATATATATATAAAATATATGTAAACACACACATACATACACGAGTGCTCAACAGTTACTACTGCAGTATAGTCCGTCATTATAGCAACCTTTACATAAGTCGAGTTTTTGCCCTTTTTTCAGGTTTGTGTGACCCTAGTATATTGAACTCATTAACACCTATCTTGCATTCCAGAACATTTTCTGAAAAAAAACTTAAAAAGCATAAAATAAACAAAAGTAAATATTTTGTGAACAAAAAAGCTGTTCAAATTGTACAAATAGCAATGTTATCAGTATCAGAAGAATTCTGTATAGTGATAATACTCCATGCATTCATAATTTTTCCACAAATGCTATAACATATGTTATAATGCATACAAACCACAAATTATTGTTCGTTAAATTTTCACAAACTGGCATATCTTAGCAACTATACTACCTAAACATATATTATTAGAACATTTTTGTTAACTAGACATATCCCTGGATTCAAGAAACCTCCGTGTAAGACTTAATATGTCTTACTCAGAGGCTGCAGTTGAACGGTATGATGTCAGCGTGCCATGAATATTCATGAGAAAACGCTGACTCATCCGTAACTCTTACACGGACTGAGTAGGAAATCAGGGGGCGTGTCCGACTGCCGAGCAGTCTAAAAGTCCACGCCCCTGCAAGGTTTTAAAAAGCATAATGTCAACAGACAAGAACGAGTTCGCTCAAATGTACTTGCACCCAACACCACACTCCTTGACACTGTAAACCCCCATCACAGTTATAAAACGTAAAAAATTAATTTTATTTTTTTAATCCCCGATATAGTTGCCCGTATTTGCACTTGTTTGCGCATGTGTGCCCATTGCTTAACCACAGTTAGCAATTGGACATTGAAGAGCATATAAGAACTACTTATGCAAACTAAGCCAAATAGCAATAGTGTAATGGTAGAGCGTACGCACAAAGAGGAGGCATTCACGGTTCGAGTCCCACCACTCCCCTTCTTATTTATGTTTTAAATCATTATTTGAAATAATACCAGACATATATGATTAAAATATTATTAAAAGCAGTGACATGGCCAATGTATCAGTGAACAAAATATATATTTTTAAAGGATCCAGATATATAATAGCCTGCTCTTAAGCAGGGCTTTACCCAGCTAAACAGAGGTGCCCATAGTTGAATAGCGCTTTACCCAGCTAAACAGAGGTGCCCATAGTTTAATAGCGCTTTACCCAGCTAAACAGAGTTGCCCATAGTTTAATAGCACTTTACCCAGCGCAATAGAGTTGCCCAAAGTTTAAAAGCGCTTTACCCAGCGCAATGTGTTTGCGCGGACGTGCGCGCCGCGCCAACCAGGGCACTGTAGGGCAGCAGGGAGCAACGTAGAGTTAAGTTGCTTAAACGCACCCACACCCCCTAGCCTGTCTAGACAGTAATAAAGTAAAAGAATGACAAGGTTCGAACACAGGACCCTGTGCATCATAATCAAAGCACAGAACCACTAAGCCATGACAGCTTAGGAGAAAAAGCCACTATTAACATACATATACTTAGAAATGGTAGATTAACCATTACTAAGCAGGTCTGCAGTCAGCTTAGAATTCTCAAAAATGGCCAATCACAAAAAAGTGCGGGAAATGCAGCATATTTAAGTCCCATAGGTGGGAATACTCACCATAACTGATTGTAGCTCACATTTTCAGTCAGAATGGCAGGTGCAGGAGAGGGGTCACGCTTCCGAGCGCAGCGTTGGGGCATCGAGGAGTCGAAATACATGGTTTGGCTCCTTGTCCACCGTCATGAGTCCAGACTCCTGCAGGGCCAGTTCCAAGGGACGGAATACAAGGCTGAGGCTTGGAACCGGTTAGCTCATGACCTCACCAGTGCCACAGGCGTTCCTCGCACAGGTGAGCAGGTTCGTCACCACCATGCAGACCTGAAGAGACAGAAGGAGGACCACTTGAACCAATGGATCCAGGAGGCCCGTGGGATGCGGGATGCCCCACGACTGAGTATGTAGCCATGGAATGCAGTATGTAAGAATTGATAATCGAGTTGGTATAATGGATAGGTATGTCTCAATATCCCTTCATTTACTTTACAGCTGCAGGTGACCGTGCTGCGAATCAGCAAGCCTATACTGATAGGCTGCAAAGGCTGAGCCACCAGGCAGGTTAGTGATTCTTTTGCATGTTTTGTTATATAAAATAGGAGAGAGAGCATGAAATAAAGTGTTGTAGTACAATACTACAGCCATAAAATGGCCTGAATAAGTCCTCTGCATGTACTGTTATACGACAATTCATACAGCTAGAAACAGAGCGTAGTAACCCATTAAGAAAGGTAACATATGTCTGGAATAAAATCTCTGCAGGTACTGTCATATAACATAAGTGACTGAGGCTGAAAGAGTGTGTTCTAACCCATTAATGAAGGTCTAATCTGTCTTGAATATGTTTTCCATATGCACTGTTACAACAAATAAAGGAGTGAGTCTGTGGAAAAGTGTGTAATGTCAGTAATAAAGGTTTAAAACCCGGAGTGTGTGTGTGTCACTTAGTTTGAATTGTTGTTGTACCCTTGCATTATACAAATAGTACTGTTTTAACAAGTGCTGGCAACCCAGAGTTCTGCAGTCCCATCTAACGTGGGTGTTGGAAGTGCTAGTAGCTGTGAAGCATATATACAGTCCTCAACAGTCAGTTACTGGCTGGCATGCATAAGTAAATCTTGCACACGAGTAGCATACTAATATGTTCCCCAGAAATGTGAGTGTGCTTCCATAAATGCAGGGTTCTGTACAAATTGAAGTGAAAATGTCATGTGAAAACATCCAATGTAGATAAAGAAATATAAAAGCAATCATGAAATAAGTAGCAGTAACACCAGCATCTTGGACAGTTAGTATGTCAGATATAGGTCAAGTATATATTGAACTAGCCAAACCCATTACCCAACCTAATGCATGGTGGCAAGTGTAATAATACATGTAGGGAATATACAGTTGCAGTCACTAGGAATGTAGTGTAGAGTAAAAGTAATTATAACATGTTAACTGAGGTTCTTTTTTACACCCTACTGTTTGTGCATAAACCATGCAATTCCACACCTCAATGGGTATGCGTAATCTTAAGTATTTTTTGGGACATATGTCCTATTGTTTTATAAATATTTGCATTCATGTTGATGCATGTGCCCTGTTCAAACACCCCGTTCATGATGGCCTGTTGCTACCAAACATCCCTGCATGCTGTTGGAATATCCACTGTCGTTCAATATATACATGTGTTATGCTTGCTGTTCAACAGTTGGAACCTTGGTGCACTGGGTTAATGGGAATATTACTGCATGTTGTTACAACTAATCTGGAATGCTGTTGTTTATGTTCTAATTAAGCACACCTAATTACAGAACATATGGGAAGGCCGGTCCCAGCGGACCCACCTGTCCCTCCTCAGTTGGCGAGTGCACCTGGCACCAGCAGCTCCGGTGCCCAGCCAGGGCTCCCCTCCTCCATTGGTCCTGTGCCACCTTCGGGTGGAAGAGCTGCAGGGGATGGGGCTCGTCCCCCTGCAAGCTGCATGGAGAAGGGCCAACTGTCACCCTTCGAAGGGTCCGGGCTGTGGTGCGTAGGGAGATCCAGTGTTCAGTCGCTGATCCCCTACGCCAGCTTGAGGCGAGAGTGGTGCGTCTCTCGGGTGAGCCTGCCCGTCCTACTCAACCCCCAGCACAGTCACCCTCGGGGCTGTGAAGGTGCAGTGGTGACTGCCCATGGGTGGGGATTTCAGTTCCACTGTTACCATCTGTGGGCTCATGGGCTTGCGATTTCCAAACAACCTTCCCCGTCAACTGTGTTCACCCACCCCATGTGTCAAATACCGCCCCTGTATACATCTTGTTTGTCTTGTCTGTTTACCTCCCCAAATATACCTACATTCCCTACCTCACATTCCACTCTCACCTGAAAAAAAAAAATTAAAAAAAAGGGCAATCTGTTCCCACAAAAAATTACGCCCCATACATAGCTGCACATTTCGCACACATGTCCACCAAACATGTAAACTGAGAATTATAATTGGCATTACAACATACTCTGTTGTCCTCACCCCTCTCTCAGGGGTGGAAGGTTGCAAATTTCACACCAAATTACGAACATATGCACAGCTGTTGCTGGTAAAGAAATGGGCATCTATGGGCCTTCCCTACACCCTTCCTGCACATCTCAGCTGGTTTCCCTAATGTCTTTCCCTCTTTGTGCCCCCTTTTTTACCACTTTCCTATCTCCCCATTTTCTTTTCTTTCAAAGAAATTAGAGCGGGGGTTAGTGGGAGTAAGCACTTTTAAGCAGTAGTAAGCGGGGGTGTGCAAGTGTGCGCATGTGTGCGCTTAGCTAAGTATTGCTAAAAGTCGCGCAAACCCGCTTACAACTGCTTAAAAGTGCCTTAGTCACTCTGTATGACAGGGCCCATGTACTGCTTAGCAGAAAAATAAAATACTCCTGTCAGTCTCGAACCCCAGATCTTGGACTCACCAGACTGCATGAAGTACCACTAAGCCACAGCAGATATAGAAGAACTTGGTGCTGAAAGAAATATATCATGCGTTACAATGAGTGAATGTAAAGGGAAAATAGGAAGGCCATAACACAAAGCTTGTTCTGTGGATCTTTACCAGCAATTGTTGTGGAATTGCATTACATGAGTGTGATAAGAGAAGCAGCCATGCTAGTAGGGAATAATGTTACAGTAGCACGTTACAAACCCCACACAGTATCAGAGCAGGATAAACACTGGCATATCTGAATAGGTCAGAGGCCAGACCTCCCAACTGTGACTGATTTACAGGGATGTCCCTGATTTGCAAACAAATGTTAGCGGTGCCCCTCTGACTCCCTGTGAAATGTACTAAAAGTAGGCAGAAAGGTGGGGAATCCCACTTAATGATAAATGTCAATAAGTGAGAGTAGACACTGCTTGCACGTCAGAAATGGTGTAGTAATACATATGCTCCGAATACCCCAAAGTCTCAACTGAAAAATATCTGAAATATATCACAGGTGTATCCCACTGATATGTACCTTTCCTTGAGACTGTTCAAATATATACCTGAGAGTATCTGAGGCCTGGAAGTGTCAGAAACACACAGGCATATCAGCCTGTCTGCTGTTACACACTCTGCGTGTAGCTGTAGAATGAATTCCACAAGCATGCCCTTATGTAGGAGTACAACACAGAAATATCAAAGGATGTAGCCATGTACTATTAGCAACCACCTGTGAGAATGCCATTGTTCAGGTGCTGAAAAGACTGGTGTGGTGCACAGTCAATGAATACTAGGCTAACCTCTGTCTACCATCTGGATATGTCCACAGGTGGGAGCTACTCAGATTACTAGCCTTTATAGACTTACAGGTACACAGCAACTCTGCATGTTCAGCAAGATAAACATCACACGATAATAAATAATGCACTCTACAGTTCTGCACCCCTACCCAAAGGTACTATATACCTGTGTAGTCAGGCACAACCAAGGGTGTAGGTAGGCATACACAGTACAAAAATATGTCCAGTTCTCCTGAGCAGACTGTGCTAATGTCAACACAAACAAACCACAAACTGTTCAGAAGTGAGTAACGTACTAATGACAGTATAGCAGTTCACAAACAGTGCATGTGCCTGATATTCATAATTGGTAGTACAACATACTTAGTTGTCCTCACCCCTCTCTCAGGGGTGTAAGGTTTCAAATATCCCATCTAATGTATTGCATACGCACAGCTGTTGCTGGTAAAGAAATGGGCAGCTATGGACCTTCTCCACATCCATCGTGTACATCCCAAGCTGGTTTCCCTACTGTCTTCCCCACTTTGTGCACCCTTTATCACCACATTCCTATCTCCCCATTTACTTTTCTGTCAAAGAAATGAGCGCGGGGGTTAGCGGGAGTGAGCACTTGTAAACAGTAGTAAGCGTGTTTGCACCAGTGTGTGCATGTGTGCGCTTAGCTTAGCATTGATAAGATATAAGCTAAGCCAAGCTTAGCTTAGTATTGCTAAAATACAATAAGCTAAGCTTAGCATCGCTAAGCGTCCCGCAAACCCGCTTACAACTGCTTAAAAGTGCCTTAGTCACTCTGTATGACAAGGCCCTTGTACTGCTCAGCAGCAAAATAAAATATCCTTGTCAGTCTCAAACCCCACACCTTGCACTCACCAGTCTGCATGACGTACCACTAAGCCACAACAGATATACAATAACTTGGTGCTGAAAGAAATATAACATGCATTACAAGGAGTGAATGTAAAGGGTAAACAGGAAAGCCATAGGAATACATTGCAATAACTACTGTTGTATGCCAGTTAATTTTCTAATTCCAAAAGAAAGTACATACTCCCATGTATCCAGTGTTAGCATTAGGAGGTGTGAGTAAACTTACACACTGAGAAGAGTGTACTGGAAGAAGCAACAGTCAGGTTTCAGTACAACATGCATTTCACTGGCTACAACCCAGCTTCAGATATGAGACATATACCAACCTTCTGACTGACACAACAGTGTCCACAGCAAACAAGCATGGTCCCCACCTTGCAAAACTGAAAGGGCTACGCCTACCTAACCTATCATTTTATAGCAGTGTCCTGAAATCACAGTGAGAACTGCAATTACCACACAGCAGGCTGCATGCAATTACTAAATGGTGGGCACCAATTGGTGCAGAGGCCATCACATGCACATGTGCAGATACCTAGAAAAGCAGCCTGTATCTGCTGTCCACACATGCAATAATATCAATGCACCAACTGGGAGAGAGAGATTGAGAACGCGAGAGAGACAGAGACAGACAGACAGACAGATACAAACAGGCAGTAGGAGACAGACACTGAAAAGAAAGACCAACACACACAGGAAACCAAAACCAGAAAAAAAAAAAAAAAAAACAACAAACACAAGAACAATCAACACCTACAACAGACGGAGGTGAAGAATACAAAGGTAAGGTATGTAACAGATATGTATTTGCTGACATCCAAATGATGTGTCTGAAGGGTACTCTACATACCGTGAACCATCCATATGTGGCCGCAGTCCGTATCTATATGTACATGCACATTTGCATAGGGCAAGGGACATACTGCAACTGTTAGTGAAGGCTGGACATATGTATGTTGTTGAAGGCTGCTATGTGCACATATGTATGTAGGTTGTAGTGTGTGGCATTGCAGACAGCAAGCAGTGCCGGTATATGTCATGTGGTGATTAAACGCTGTGGGACTGAGCTACAGGCAGTGAGGCCTGCTACAGCTATACGGCCTGAGGACAGCAGAATGCATTCTGCACAACATTGTGCAATATTATTACATAACCGTATGTCTCACAACTGTTGCATAATTGACATCCCTATCCATTGTAAAACGTAAAAAAGAAGACAAACTTGTAAGAACGAAAAACACTGCCACAGAACCTTGCTCCAGCAAAACAAACTTCTCCGTACTCAGTGGTAAAAGCTGAACGCAAATTTTATTATTAAGCGTACTTTGCTAAACTAGCTTGGCTTCTTCAGAGATCAAATAACAATAAGCAATCAAACAAGCTTAAATACTCTAAGGAAATTATGTCACTAAAAAAACCATTTTTTAAAAGGGAACACATTTTTTAAAAACGTTTCAACATATATCAAATGTTATTATTATTGGTGCAAAACAATAAATCCTAGGCAGTACTATTAATCAATACTAGTTAATTCTATCTCTATACACACCAAAAAAATATATAAATATTCTACATTACTTTAAAAATCATCAGAAAAATAAACAATACAGAATATGCCAGGCATATTAATTCATAATGACTAAAAGTCAAGAGTAGTAGCTCCTTAATTTTAGAACAGGTAAAATGTTGCAGTTGTCATTTAGACCTGGGGCATGGAAGGCATCAGTTCTAAACTGCCATTCCAATTCTTTCAATTCCAGCAATAATGGGAAAGGACCCCCTCTAATAGATGGAAAAATTTGATCTATTGCCATAAAGGAAAAACTGTGTCCTGGAAAATCTATTACATGCTTGGAAAGAGCATTATTAGCATTTTTTGTTCTCATGGCGCATAAAATGCTCGTAGAAGTCGATCACGTAACCTGCGGTCCGTTTCCAATATAGAAAGATGGACAGCAGTTACAAAGAGCAATGTAAACAACTGCTTTACTTTCACAATTAAGGGGCATTCTGATGGTGTATTTTCTGCCCCTTACTGTGAAAGTTTGTCCCACCCTTATAACATTACATCTGTTACAAAAACCACACAAGTACATCCCCAATTTCCTGTTAAAACTTTTATCAGAGTTGTTGGTCTGCAATAATTCCTTTAAATTTTTGTTCCTCTTAAACACAAATTTGGGGCAAGTACCAAATTTTTTAACTAACAAGGGATTGTCCAAAATGAAATCCCAATTTTTCTTAATAATTGAAACAATCTCTCTAGAATTAAAGCTAAATGTAGTAATGTAACTAAGAGACGGGTCAAATCTTGTTCCTTCAGAGGACACATTATTCTCATTGTCCAACCTCATTTCATATGGAGAGGTATTTGTTAAATCAACCTCCACTATATTTATTGACAAAATAGCCCTAAAAAAACCATTCTCTCTTTTTGTGGCTACTTCATCCAATATATCTTGTACAAATTTATAAGGGTAATTTCGCTTCAGAAACATGTCAGTCAAAACATTACACTCATCATAGAAAAGATCCAACGTACTGCACATTCTCGCTGCCCTGACAAATTGGCCTTTAACTATGGCCTTCTTTTGACCGCGTGGGTGATGGCTAGAAAAGTGTAAGAACTTGGATATAGAAGTGCTTGACAAACAGTTAAAAGACGATTTAAATTTTCCAGCGTTCAAAATTGATTATGAACGGACTTTAACAAGCATAGAGGCAATGCTTGTTAAACTCAAACAAAATAAGGTCAAGAAGCTTGCCAGGGACAGACAGGCTTATCTATCTGATATGGCCTATCCTAAACTCAACTTTTCAGAACGAGAGGGTCGAGTAACGGCTGGGCTGGACTCCAGCAATGACTTGGAGGTTAATAATTCAGCAGAAGTTAATATTAACAATGATGTACCTGATCAGGGAGAATACACTACTGTGACTGGCCCAAGACGTAGTAACAGAATAAAGAATTATTATGCAAATAACAAAAGAAGTAACACTAACTGGCATAATAATAATAATAATTTTTTAGAACAACGGAATCCGCGTCAACGTTCCAACAGGAGATAGAACTGGAACTTGACAGTCCCCCTGTGATAACTTTGAATGAACAGCTACCAATGGGAAATTTAATGGAGGACAATGAGAGAGGTTCACTTTCTAGGCCTGGAGGTCTTGACATTCTGACAAATTCAACAGGAGACTTTAAAATTTATAATTTTACGGACTGTAAATTTGAAAAGGAACTGATTGAATTGTTAGCATATGGTTATACTTTTGTCCCTAGCAGGTCCGGAGATGTATCTACAGAGTTAATTAATTTGAAATGTTTTATTAGGAAGCTGAATCTGAAATTATTTTTTAATGAAGAAATTAATGATTTCAGTAATTGGTCACTTTTAAAACCCCCTAGTGTGTTTAATCCACCACTTCATCCTGCACTTCTGGTTTTTGAGCAAGCATGTGAGGTTGATTTGAGACATTTATTTGCTAACAACTTTAAGACTAGGTTTAAATTTGAATGTAATATCACTAGAGCTCAAACAGATATGTTACGCAATCTTTGTAATAAATCTATAAGATTGCTTAAACCAGATAAAGGGGGAGGTCTTGTTGTACTTGATGATAGTACTTATAAAGAAAAGATGTTTGAAATTTTGGAATCAGTGGCATATGTCGAAGCTTCCCTTAATGAAGTTCATTGTACATACAATAGAATAAGGGGATATTACCGTGACTTGTTTCTTGAAAATAAAATAAATCATGACACATATAATTTCATTGATAGAACATTACCAAAAATACCGGTAATGTTCGGCATTCCAAAGATACATAAAGATTTGTTGAACCCCCCAATGAGAGCTTTAATAGACGGTAGGTCCTCCATTACTTATTTCTCAGCTAAATTAGTTGACAAAATGCTGTCTAAATATATGGGGCATTTCCCATTGATTTGTAAGGACTCTTGGGGTTTTTTAGAGGCAATTAGTAATCAACCCTTCAACAGTGACTTAAATTTTCTCACTGTTGATGTGGTTGATTTATACACCTCCATTCCCCATAATGAAGCACTTGAATGGTTGTCTTTGTTACTATTGGAAATAGGGGCACCTAATAATGAAATAGATGTAATTATTGGAGTGCTGGACATAGTGTTGTCCTCAAACTACTTTATGTTTGATCAAAAATTCTTTTTGCAAAAAAAAAGGTGTCGCTATGGGCTCCCCCTGTGGAGCAGTGGTAGCGAATCTGTTTATGAGTTATTGGGAAAAACATTTTCTTTTTGCTTCAAGTGACCTGTCTAGATTTATTAAATATTACACGAGATATCTAGATGATATCTTTATTTTATTTGAGGGAGATGAATTGACAGCTGATAATTTTGTGTCAAAAATTAACTCTACCACACAATTTTTGAAATTCACTTACACTTTTGCGGTAACAGGAATAGACTTTCTTGATGTGAAACTCGAGAAAGATCTACAAAAAGGTGCGTTTGTCTCAAGAATTTTTAGAAAGCCAACGTACTGCAATTCGTTCTTACACTTTTCTAGCCATCACCCACGCGGTCAAAAGAAGGCCATAGTTAAAGGCCAATTTGTCAGGGCAGCGAGAATGTGCAGCGAGAATGTGCAGTACGTTGGATCTTTTCTATGATGAGTGTAATGTTTTGACTGACATGTTTCTGAAGCGAAATTACCCTTATAAATTTGTACAAGATATACTGGATGAAGTAGCCACAAAAAGAGAGAATGTTTTTTTTAGGGCTATTTTGTCAATAAATATAGTGGAGGTTGATTTAACAAATACCTCTCCATATGAAATGAGGTTGGACAATGAGAATAATGTGTCCTCTGAAGGAACAAGATTTGACCCGTCTCTTAGTTACATTACTACATTTAGCTTTAATTCTAGAGAGATTGTTTCAATTATTAAGAAAAATTGGGATTTCATTTTGGACAATCCCTTGTTAGTTAAAAAAAAAAAATTTGGTACTTGCCCCAAATTTGTGTTTAAGAGGAACAAAAATTTAAAGGAATTATTGCAGACCAACAACTCTGATAAAAGTTTTAACAGGAAATTGGGGATGTACTTGTGTGGTTTTTGTAACAGATGTAATGTTATAAGGGTGGGACAAACTTTCACAGTAAGGGGCAGAAAATACACCATCAGAATGCCCCTTAATTGTGAAAGTAAAGCAGTTGTTTACATTGCTCTTTGTAACTGCTGTCCGTCTTTCTATATTGGAAAGACGGACCGCAGGTTACGTGATCGACTTTACGAGCATTTGTACGCCATGAGAACAAAAAATGCTAATAATGCTCTTTCCAAGCATGTAATAGATTTTCCAGGACACAGTTTTTCCTTTATGGCAATAGATCAAATTTTTCCATCTATTAGAGGGGGTCCTTTCCCATTATTGCTGGAATTGAAAGAATTGGAATGGCAGTTTAGAACTGATGCCTTCCATGCCCCAGGTCTAAATGACAACTGCAACATTTTACCTGTTCTAAAATTAAGGAGCTACTACTCTTGACTTTTAGTCATTATGAATTAATATGCCTGGCATATTCTGTATTGTTTATTTTTCTGATGATTTTTAAAGTAATGTAGAATATTTATATATTTTTTTGGTGTGTATAGAGATAGAATTAACTAGTATTGATTAATAGTACTGCCTAGGATTTATTGTTTTGCACCAATAATAATAACATTTGATATATGTTGAAACGTTTT
The DNA here is from genome assembly GCF_019279795.1 of Protopterus annectens. Classification (NCBI taxonomy): domain Eukaryota; kingdom Metazoa; phylum Chordata; order Ceratodontiformes; family Protopteridae; genus Protopterus; species Protopterus annectens. Next base: position 1,144,838,184 of record NC_056725.1, read on the forward strand.
TAAAAAATGTGTTCCCTTTTAAAAAATGTTTTTTTTAGTGACATCATTTCCTTAGAGTATTTAAGCTTGTTTGATTGCTTATTGTTATTTGATCTCTGAAGAAGCCAAGCTAGTTTAGCAAGGCGAAAACGTTTAATAATAAAATTTGCGTTCAGCTTTTACCACTGAGTACGGAGAAGTTTGTTTTGCTGGAGCAAGGTTCTGTGGCAGTGTTTTTCGTTCTTACAAGACATCCCTATCCATGACAGGTGGGCAGTATATGTGCCTATACGTGCAGCTATATGTACAGCAATGGATGTTTAGATGTATGTGTGTGTGTATGTGTATATATATATATATATATATATATATATATATATATATGTGTGTGTGTGTGTGTGTGTGTGTGTGTGTGTGTATATATATATATATATATATATATATATGGATATATATATGTATGGATATATATAGATATGTACAGATATGTATATATATATATATATATATATATATGTATATATATATATATATATACATATAGAGAGAGAGAGAGAGGGAGACACGGGGTCATATGTACTGCAACAGGTGCCTGTTGACCAAGGCATGGACTGAACACCAGTATTGATACTGCAGTGCCATACCCCATTCCAAAACACTTTACGCAGTAACTACCACATAGGTGTTAGCCTACCTAACACTGAAGGTATCAGAAGGGGACATGGGACACAGGTGGACAGTAGGCTTCCCTTTGATAATCACAGTGCCGCACTAGTCTTGTAATCTCTCTATGTGGTATGTGTCATCACAAAAGGTGTGTCATGTAGGTAAATATAGGTCAGTGTACCCCTCTACTCCTCACAATGCCCCATGTGGTATGTACCTCACATGACAACTACAGCAAGTGGAAAGGCCACAGACATACCTCACAAAGAGTGATACTGCCCTCAAACACATGCCCTATGCAGACTGACTCACAAAACCACAGCTAGAGTGTGTTGCATACTGCCTACCCAGAGGTTACCACTGCCAGACATACAGAGGTATGTTACACCCATAGCAGTCGGCCAACCACCATGACAACACCTCACAATCCCTCCGGGCTACATGACCTAGGGCCCTAATCCTTGTCACCGCACTAAGTACATGCTGGAGGTATAAGTTTCTATACACAAATATGTCATACTCTGGACTAAACCACCCAGCATTAACAAACAAGGCTCCTCATTAGTAGATGTCATACATACCCCTGATGAATGCTATGGAGATAGGTAATATGCCCTGGGAGTCACCTCTGTGTATCCGTTTGACGGGAGCAAGTGAAATCACATTACATGTGTGTCAAAAGGCAGGGTAGCATATGGCTAGGCTGCTCTAGGCCCAGGGCCAATAGCGTATTACCCAACTATGACACAATGCACACACACATGTACTCAGTGCAATATCTGCTATTTGAGGTGGAATGAGTGTGACACTGACTGTGTGCAAGGTCTGTAAAGGTGTGATAGCTTAGTGTGAGGTTGTGTCTGTCATGGTAGTTTGTGTCCTAGGTGTGAGGTCAGAGAAAGATGTGTCAGTTATTGGGATGCAGACATAGTAGGATTGCATATGTTGTGAAGTAGTTCCTTGTGTACGACTGTGGTGTCCCATTGTAGGCTGAAGCTATACATGTATGTTCAGTAAGTGGTACTGCTGGTGAATCCAGCTCACATATGAACTGTTGTACTACCTGAAGCTGTACGCCTAAACACCACAGTCTGGTGTATGTTCACATTCCCTGGTAACACTGTCTTGTGTGTTTCCTGTAGTCTGCACAGATTACATACCTCAGGCATAGGTATCTGTAAGTAGGGGCACACAGTACTATAAGGTACACAGGTAATGTTCATCTGTGTTGGCATACATCTGTGTGTTGTATGTATGTCGAATGTGTGTGTAATGATGCCTGTACCATTCCCGCAATCACATGTGTGACAGGGTATGTGTGTGTACCCTAGCAACATGTATACTCTGTTACAGCAGTATGCCAGCTATATTAACAACCGTGCACATAATGCTAGGTAGGGGTATGGCATCAAAGACTAGGGTGGATTACTGTTAATACTGTAAATGTACATTACATTGCATTGGATGACATATTTCTTCATGCATTAGCTTGATATATACCCCCGGTGCGAGGTTGTGCATTGTATACCAAACAGCGTGCCGAGTACTGGTGTATACTGGTTTGTTGTATGGAGTGTGGCAGGCACTGTCAGACAGTTGTGGGCTGAGCACTGATATGTGGTATTGAACGTGTGTGTCCTCTGATAGACAGATAGATGCTATATATGGCAGTTAAGTGATATCTGTACTTCATAATGTTAAGTGTGCCACATGACTTGCTCACACATATCGTTTAATTGTCTTCCAGGGTTACGGCCCATCAACGCAATCTGGCGTATACAGCTGCGGAGGAGCAGGAAATACAGGCCAGCCTGGTGCAGCACTATAACCTGCTTTTTTCCAGGGCCAACCAGCACCAGCATGAGTGTACTGCACTGTGGCAAGATCTTGTTCGCAGGGTAAATGACATAGGCATGCATAACCGGACATATGAGCAGGTACACCATCACTGCAGTGATTTAATTAGACATGTCCGGCGGCGTGCGTCTGATATCCATAGGCAACAGCTTGCCACAGGTGGTGGGGCACCCATACATCCCCCCTCACCAGAGTGGAGGAGCTGCTCCTAAGCGTGGTGGCTCCTGGCCTACAGCAGCAACAGCATCACACATGTGTCATCATGGAGGTCGGAGCCACCCAGCAGGACGACATGGAGCATGCAGGAAATATGCCCTAGCTGTAGACTACCGTTACCTGTATTGTTAGAATATGCTTATGTGAGATGTGTACTGTGTGTTTAGCAGTTGTTCTGCCTCTCGTGTGCAATACTGATATTTGGAATAGTATCTCCACACTTGTGATTGTTGACTGTTGTTCCACTGTAGATTAGCACACTCACGGTAGCAATGCCACAGTTGTGGCCACTGACAAACTGTGTCATATTCTTGTAGGTCCCCCTGGTGTGACAGCAGGCCAGACAATACATGCTGGTGAGTGTGTTAACACTTTAATATTGGTAATGAAATGTGCATGTCATATGTGAGGTGTAGGCCATGTACACGTAACACACCTACGCATAATGCATGCCATCCATGTTTGCTGTGAGACATTAATCATCTCAGTAAAGTTAGTACCTGCCTCAATCACATACAATGCACAGTGCAGCAGACACAATTGTGGCAACACTGTACTGCACCTTGGATATGCATAGTTGCTACAGCTGTACACAACAGAACACGTTTATCATACACAGTACACGAAAACATGCTACATTTGGCATTACCACACACCCGCTGTAAGGTCACACATCAGTATCCCACATGTCATGCACACACACATGATGTACCTCAGGGGTAGAGGCCTATCATGGGTCTGTGCAACACTCTTCAACACACAACGCAGTCATGTTAGGCAATGCTCCCTATTGGGCACCTCACACACCCATGTACAAGGCGTCTGTGTAATTGTGAACGTAGCCACAGCACTGCAGTTCAGGTACAGCATGCTAGGCTGTGGTCTTGCAAACATTAGTAGCGGAGTGACCACAGGATGCATGTTGAGGATGGCACAGGGTACTACACCCCATCCAGTTACAGTGACCACAGTACTAGTCATAGCAGTCATTGCTTTGCACCTCAATGTTGTGTATGTGCCAACATATGCACCTATACACAATATGCATAGCATGTTGTGTGTGTGCTTACATATGCCAGTATACACAATATGCACAGCAGTCGCCATCCAAACAAAGTGTCACATATATGTCCTGGAATGCTAGTGGGTGTACAGGTCACTTGACACACATTGGGTATGTGTGTTGTTTAATTTTGCAGTCGTGTAGCATGCCATGCCTGGCACCGACATATCTGCAATATGTCCCACACTCACCATAACCACTGTACACTGGCCATGTAGAGCATTGGGATACCTTCACATCAACATGCACCATTCATCCCGTGTGTGTACATAGCATGCATGTGCTACACCCGTGCCCACTATTATCTGCTATGGACACAGACACTGTACTCAGACATGGATATCTATGTGTCACACAGATAACACATGCAGCCATGGCATGTACACTTGTGAGTGATGGTGCACAGGGCATTGCAGAGCTGATAATACCTGCACAGCAATGTTGTGTTCCAGGGTGTAACCAATCACTGAACAACTACACAGTTGCATCAAAGCCATGTATACTGCCATTAAATTGGGGCATCTACACTTGTACTGTATGGTCTTGTGCAACACATATTCTGCATGCTGACACGTGTGTGGTGACTGTTTACCTTGTGATACTGACACTCACCTTCACCCACTATAGAGTATGTGTTGGATTGCTGGTGTGTGCGTGTATGTGCTGTAGTGAGGAGTGTATTAGTGTTCATGTGTACATGTGTGCATGTGTTCATGTGTGCATGTGTTCATGTGCAGACCGTAAAGTGCGTTTCCTGTCTTCCTCTCACAGGTGCTGAGTTAGGGTTGGCCGAATGCAGCAGGGAACCTGAAGCCACTGCCACGAATAGTGCTGATGATGAGACATGTATTTTGGCACAGGAAGGTTTGACAGGGTCTGTCGTTGGCCCGTCAATCGACAGTACACAGCGTTCAACCCCATCTATGTGCACACTCATACTGTCAATACATCCCTCACCACCAGTGGCCATTGGCAAGGGACAGCATACAGTTGGCATTGACCAGGAGAGTGTGGTACCCATGGCACTTGCATCCCCTCACAGCAGCCATAGCCGTGTTCCTGGAATGGTACCACATAGGCGGAGGTCCAGGGGTTCTCGGGGGAGCACCACTGGTCGTATTGCCCCTGGCAGGCGTGCCCTCACTGGTCTTACGACATCCAGTATATTCCGGGCTGTAATGCAGGCTCAGGCACGTATGGAACGGTACACCAGGCAGGGACTTAGGGCACAGAGGGCACATTACACCGCTATCAATGACAGCATCCGTGACCTTGCCAGTGCCACCCGGACTTACACCGAGGTCACCGATAGACATTTGGGGGAGACATTAGATGCCCTCCACAATATGTCTTCCATGAACCAGGATCGTGCGGGACAGTTTAGACGTCGACACGGACGCATGCCAGCAACAGCTGGCAGTGGTTGCGGACGGCCCCCAGGTCACAGCCACTCCCGTAGTGGCAGTACCAGCCCAGCCTGTCCATTGACCATCCCAGTAGACCACGTGCACGTGGCTCTGGCCAGTCCCAGCAGGGACATGGGTCCAGTCGTCCTACCTCTGCCTCTGAGGACAGTACTCAGTCAGGGTTGGTACCCGATACTGTCCGTAGCACCCCTGCCAGGCACAGGTACTGTGTCCGTGGCCGGAGACAGTGATCTGTACAGCCTAGCAGGTACAGTCTGTGGCTTTCCCACAAACTAATGTATATGGCAGCCACATGGTGGAGCTGTGTGCATGCAGACACACACACATTAACCAAACAACTAGGGCTCACACATACACGCACATTACATCAACATTGGCCCATGCTGTACTGTTGTCCCACACACACACACACACACACACACACACACACACACACACACACACACACACACACACATCGATTGGATGGGTCAATGTCAGGCTCTGGCAAACAACAAAACGCCCTGTGCATATGATGATACCTGTGTCGCCTCCTGTCATCTGTAACATTGATGGAGGAACAGGCTAACATGGTGCTGATGCACAGGGTGACACTATAGCAGTGTAGCAATATTAGCAAGTTGTCAACAGGAAAGTGTAATGACATCCTTGTAGGTATATCTCAGCAGACATTATGCATCAAAGCTCTGATTGTCAATGTAGCATTGTTTACACCACTGTTAGGTCTGGGTATGTATTGTCCACCCATGTGCCACTTGGCTGAAGTGTAATGTGTTGCCAGCATGTGTTAGTGAGTGGAAAGTATGTGTGTGATGTGTGCAATACAGATTAGCAAGTGTACATCTGTGAACATGGTGGGTGCGCACTTTCTGCATGTACGTGCATAGTGGACACATGGGACGTGTTGCATACCCTGTTGTACACATTGTTAACATCTCATAGTATCTTTCAATGGCAAGTATGCATTCTACTACAGTTATGTACTAACATGGGTAGACATGTGTGTATGACATGGGTTGACACTATACTGTAGGTGATACTGTTAGTATCTGTCAATGATTTGCGGTCTGGTAGTATACGCAACCTCAACAGCATGACTATAAGCAATCATTGGATGATGTCCTGACAAATGACACACAGTCGTAGGGAACTCAGTAACAGTTGGATCCTTCCGGTGCTACACTATAACACTAACCAGTGGTAATGACCGCCACCCATTCCTGTGACCACACCTGTTTGGCATATAGCCCCCTTAGGTACATGCAAATACACTAGGAATGTGTCCATCCAACTCTGGAAATGCATGCATTGGCCTACAATCCATTCCCTGGATGGGACACATATCCTACACAAGGGGATCATACAGACAGATACTGGTCATCTGATACATGCTGTATAGCAGTAAGCCGACTATGGCATAGTCATCTACATGTACTATACTTACTATCCCGTCAGTACCACATAGGTGGTAGCCCTAGCCCTCAACATGTATGTTGGGTACCAATGGGTACATACAGCCTCATGTTATGTCATGTGTCCCTTAGTATCCACATATCCATAGGTATTGTGGAGTCCCAAGGTGTATCACATGAGACATTAAAGGCCTGGATGCATATGCACAAGGCAGTTGTACACCTATAAAGACGGTCCATTATTGGCAGTCGTTGTTGTGTATGAACATGTCTGACATATAACCCCAGGGATATACCCTCACTCACACCCCAGGGATATACCCTCACTCACACTACTCTTAAGTAACTGTCATGGGTGTGTGTGGCACAGATGATCTTGGCCACGGATCACGACAGTGGACGGCCCTGTCACATACATACATATGTGACCTACGATCTGAGAAGCAGCGGTACAACCGGTCAATGGCAACAAATGTATTCATGTAGTATGCAGGCTTCACACCTATGTACTAATTGAGGGGACATGTACACATATATATTTGCCACGCAGATACCTGATGTGTGCAATGCACTTACTGTTGTAATCATAATATGTCATACCATAGTAAAAGCAAAACTCACACCACATTGACCAACACACAGTCAGTGTTTGCAGGATTCAAACTCCTACCTATGTTATGATACTAGTGAGAGACGCATTAGCACGGCGCGCTATTTGCTTTACTGGGTGGTTTTCTTCTCCATCTGTATTTCTAGGGTGGTGACATCATCAGTCTTTCCAAAGAGGAATGTACATCTTTTAGTGTGTTTTCCCAGTCTCCAAAAAGGGCACTCCTTTCAAAGACAATTACACACATACACCCCCCCACACAGTCAGCATTTGTAGGATTCAAACCCCTACCTAACTATGTTATGATACTAGTGAGAGACGTATTAGCACGGCGCGCTATTTGCTTTACTGGGTGGTTTCCCTTCTCCTGCTGTAATTATAGGGTGGTAACATCAACAGTCTTTCCAAAGAGGAATGTACATCTTTTAGTGTGTTTTCCCAGTCTCCAAAAAGGGCGCTGCTTTCAAAGACAATTACACACACACACAGTCAGCAGGATTCAAACCCCTACCTAACTATGTTATGATATTAGAGAGAGATGCATTAGCACAGCACGCTATTTGCTTTACTGGGTGGTTTCCCTTCTCCGTCTGTATTTCTAGGGTGGTGACATCATCAGTCTTTCCAAAGAGGAATGTACATCTTTTACTGTGTTTTCCCAGTCTCCAAAAAGGGCACTCCTTTCAAAGACAATTGTACACATACACACACACAGTCAGCATTTGCAAGATTCAAACCCCTACCTATGTTATGATACTAGAGAGAGACGCATTAGCACAGCGCACTATTTGCTTTACTGGGTGGTTTCCCTTCTCCATCTATATTTCTAGGGTGGTGACATCATCAGTCTTTCCAAAGAGGAATGTACATCTTTTAGTGCGTTTTCCCAGTCTCCAAAAAGGGCACTCCTTTCAAAGACAATTGCACACATACATTGTGCTATCCCAAATAACAACAGGACTCACTCCTCCAATGGCAGGGGACCTGTCTGGTAGACTCCAGCCATTAATAAGCTGTACAACATCAGGAGGAAGCTACTACATGATAGAGCACAATCACAGATGGGGAAAGCATCTGTGATCTGTACTAGCAGACAGCTACGATCACTCATGTACTTATCTAAGGGCTGCTTCTCATAGACAATTGTACCAGACACGTAGGACTATCATAAGGCCTTCTTCAGTTATGTCGGTAACCTGGGTGGACACTCACTGATATGCTGTGAGTTACTGCATACTGACTAAACTTACCCTGAACCCACTGGCATAGCCAACATCCTGGCAAACAGGTTCAGTGCAGATGTCTCCCCCCTCCCCCCTAGGGAGCAACTATCCATCCCAACAGAGTGTAACCTCCCTGACATCACACAGTAACAGGTGAGTGCTGCCTTCCCCAAAGCATACATTACAGCATCAATGGGACCAGATGGTGTCCTGGCCTGCATCTTACACAAGCTTCATGACAGATGTAACCCTCACATTACATCACTGTGCAATATCGGAGTTACTACAGGATATATACCCACGGAATGACGTACAGCGACAGTGGTCCCACTCCACAGAGCTGGTGCCACAACGGACCACAGACAATATTGCCCTAAAAGCCTAACTAGCCTGTTCTGCAAAGCTATGGAGCGTATTGTCATGGGACTCTTACACGTAGACATCGGGAACCTACAGACACCGTGTCCTACACATTTCAGCATTGTTGTGGGCAGATCTTGCCTCTTGAACATGTTTGTATTCTTTAGACAGTTAACAGGTCAATCGACATAGGGACAGTTGTACACGCAGCCTACCTGAACCTTACAAAACCCTTCCACACAATAACCCACTGGGCCATTATGCATAGGCTCACCAGCATCGATATGGACACATATCTCACATGATGGATTGCTACCTGGATCAGGGATAGCACACACATGGTCAGAATTGCAGGTGCCATGTCTGACTATACACCAGTTACACGTGGCATCCCACACGGCTCGGTCCTGGGACCTCTCTTGTTCAGTATATATTTGTCTGACGTACAGGCTACCACAGGGAGAATATGGCTGACCTTGTTCGCACTTGACTGCAAACTGGGTGCCATAATCAACTCTCCAGCTGCCACATGCATACTCCAACAGGGTCTCACAGAGATGGATGACTGGTGCCTGAGCCATGGCCTACAGCTAAATGCCATTAGTTACATAGTCATCCCCTTTGGGAATAACAACATGCCCACACATTACCACATAGGTAGTACTCCATTACATACGGTAGGAGTTGTTACGTGATTGGGGACATGACTTGTTTGTACTGTCGCCTTTGACATTCACGTTGCCAAAGTGGTTGGACAGACCTTCTACATAAGCCACCTTATCCCATATGGTTTCACATCTAGATCGAGTGAGGTCATTGTGCCCCTATACCCATCACAACCATGCTTGGTTACAATGCCACCTTTGGGGTGTACCTTACCCAACACCTGCAGCAACTGTACTGGCCACAGCCAAGGCCAAAGCATACTGGGCATGCCTCCTTCTGCCTACTGGGGCAGGCTCAGGCTGTTCCTCCTCCGAGACACGGTCTGCCTGTGATGACCTTGGCAATGGTGGGGGGCTGTTTGTCCCAGGCCTATGCTGGTCCTGCTGCAGCTGTTTTCGCAGGATCATATTATGTAGCATAGCACATGCCATGACAATTTGGGTACATGTAGTTGGTGAGTACTGCAAGGCTCCACCAGATGTGTCCAGGCACCGGAGCCATGACTTGAGCAGCCCAAACACACGCTCGATTTCATTTCGTGTTTGTGCGTGTGCCTCATTATGGCGTTCCTGTTCAGGTGTGTGTGCGTTTCTGATGGGTGTCATCAGCCACGGCTCCAGTGCATAGCCAGCATCCCCCACTAGGTGACCATGTGGTATGTCCCCTTTGACAAATGTCTGGTACAGCTGCATCAGATGCCAGATATGGGAACCATGGTAGCTTCCAGGGCAGCCAGCACACACATTCAGTATTATGCCCTGGCATCACACACGACCTGGCAGTTGATGGAGGGGAAGCCTTTGCGTTTGAAGTAGACCATACCTCGCTCGCCAGCTGGTGCTTTGATGCGTATGTGCGTGCAGTCTATTGCACCCACTACCTCAGGGTATTCCGCTATTTGCTGGAAGAGACACATATTGCTGGCCAATACCTCACGGGAATTGGGGAAATATACATGATCACCGACATGTGCTGACATGGCATCCAGGAACTGGTGCAGTACCCGGGATGCTGATGCCTTTGAAATCCCCATCATATCACCAGTTGGTCTCTGGAAGGTACCTGTTGCTAATATTCTTGGGCCAACACATACTTTGGTTTCCACTGGGATGGGTTCCCCTCTGTTGATTCTGTGTATGAGGCGTGGCCTGCACAGCTCAACAATTTGCTGCAGGAGGTCTCTATCAACTCTATAGCGCTCCACTATCTCCAGCTCATGTAGCCCCTGGTAGGTTACCCTGGGCCTGTACACTCTCCTCCCTGTGGGTTGTCCAGCAGCATTTCCATTGTCACCACCATCAGCATGTTGTATATGTCGCCTTATAACGGCAATGGCAGCCCCTAACATTTCTTTGTCTCTGTAAAGCTTTTTCAGTTTTCACTTCTATTAGCTTACTGCAGTGTCTCTTGTGAGAAACATAATGGACTGTTGTTTGCAGAGTTTTAAGTGCTAGGCTGGGCTGGGCTAGTGTACTGCCTGTGTAACTGCCTGATTCTGATTGTTTTCACCTGCTAGCTCTGCTAGTACTCCCTGGTAGCTTCCTACTATTTGTTGTGCTTCCTATTTCCTTTCTGTTTCCTCGGGGGGGGGGGCAGTGCCCCGCACACAAGTGCAAACACTCTCACAGCAGCTCACACGCACGCACACACATGCTTACACGGACTACAACTTGCTTATTTGGGTTAAAACGCGTGCACACCAGCGCAAATGCGCTTACAACACTTTAAACTGCCTTATACATGCTTACTCTGGCTTAAACGCTCGCACTCACGCTTACACGCGAGCAAACTGTCTTACTCGGGTTTGCAGGTGCGCACACACGCGCATACCCACTCAGCAAGAAACTCTGGTGTTATTCATGGCATACACCTTCCATTTCTTGCCTTTACCTAGTCTACCTGTTGACACACCTCTTTCAATGATGTGTAAATGACAGCTGACACATGCCACTCTACTCCAATGAGCTTCCCTTCTTTCATACATACCCCACTCATGCTGTCACCTATCTTCTACTCTGTTACTCCCCTTATCCTACTCCTGCACTCCACTGACTGTACTCATTTGCTATGTAAACCTGCGATTCACTATCCTAACCCTCCTTTGCATAGGACTGCCTACTAATGCTTGGTTACATCTCTTAGACTGTGCTTCCCCCCCTTAGCAACCTCTACTCAGTGGCCATGTTGTCTTCAGCCTGCCATTCCCTTGCATTGTAAATTAACAATTTAAATAAAATTGACATTTGTGGGTTTTAATTTTTATTTTTCTGGTTTTTAGAGTGCAGCCCATTTGTGTGGCACTGCGCTATGCTTAAACATCGGAAACTGGAGAAAAAAAAAATATATTTTTTTTCATATTGCATCAGGAAACATTGCCATTGGCCGTATATTTGGCCATTGGCATGCTTCCTGCACTGGATGCAACCTTTATTTGGAGGTGTCATGGCTCCGTTTTGCTATTTGCAGAACAGTACTCAGTTGTCAACTGAGTACATTTCTGCAGATAACACTGCTCTTACACGGACAAGTTCAGGTTTCCTGAATCGCAAATCTACCTCATTTGCATGCCTTTCGCCTGCAATTGAGGTAATTTGCATAACCCGTCCCTGTCCGTGTAACAGCCGTTTTAGGAGCTCTCTTGCACGCCCCTGCAGGCTGTTCCTGGATCGCTAGTCGGACATGATGGCTGCATGGAGTCTTACTCTACTCAGACTCCGTGCAAGCCATCGTGAATCCGGCCCATAAAGTTTCACATGACAAGATGAAATTCCTCTATGATTGCAAGTTTACAGATATATTTTCAGAAATATAAAACATATGGTTAATTGTATAATTAGCAATATAAATAACCCTAAATATATCTAAAGATGTGCAACTTACAGGGCAAATATTAAAAAAAGATAGTTTTCTTAAAGACTATCTAAGGTTTCACCTGATGTCTTGGAACAGTTTGTAAGTCACTTGTTTTTTGAAATATTAAGTACTTATGGAAATCTTGTTTATTTTCATAATTACTAACAACTAGAAATATCTCAGGTATAATGCAATATAAATAGACATTGACAATGAATTTTCATGCCTCCCACCATGGCATTTCAAACCACATGTTCATAGGTGTTTACCAGGCTAACAACTACAAGGCCCTTTTTAAGCCTAGCCATGCATCCCAAATATCTGACAAGTTCTTGTACCCTTCATAAGCGTAAGCAGGGACTTGGGAGATGAAACATTTGCAAGCAGGGTACTGGGAGATGAGCTGCCTGTGTCCATTAGAGAGACAGGTGCCAAACCAAGGATGAATTTCATGTTCCCCATCCAACTGTCCAAGTTACACTTGAATTGGATTAGGGAGGAACTCTGCTTCACATGAATGGGAAGCCTGTTCCAGAGAAGGGGTAGTCTCTGGGATACATACCTGTCTCTCCAGTAGGTCCTAATTATATGACAGGCAAGGTTTAAGTCTTTGGGACAGGTAATTCTGGTGCTGTTTGTTTTGCAGATATGCAAGAGGTCAATCAGAGTGGGTTCTGACAATGCCTTGTATGCCAGGCATCGATCTTCCCTCAACAGCCTGCATGAGACAGAATACAGGGATAGGGCCTTGAGGCGGTCTGCACAGGATATGTTACTTATACTCTATAGTCTTTAGTAAGGAACCTCTGTGGATGTTCCAATTGTTGGATATGCCTGGTTAGGTACATACCAAAGAGGGCATTGTACTCAATGATAGGTCTGATGAATGCCAAATACAGTGGAAAAATTACCTACTTGGACCCAGATGCCATACCTTTATTTATAAGTTGCACAACACAGAATGATTTCCTCACTACTGTAGACACATGATGGTCAAAGGCTAGATTATTGTCTATGTGTGTTCCCATGTCCCAGACTACTGGTCAACTCTTAGGAGTGTGTTGTCAATATGGTAGCTACCAGGGGTGGATGACTTCCCAAAGGATACTAATTATGCATTTCTTTGCATTTAGCTTTAGTCCATGGATCTGACACCAGTTATTTGTCTGTGTCAGCCCTTCCTAGAGAACATTTGTGTTGGTGGGTGATTCAATGACAGCTCCTAATTTGCAATCAACTGCATATTCAGTCAGCCAGAGGCCGCTGACATTGGCCTTGACGTCAGAGAAGTAAATCCCAAAAAGAAATTATCCAAGGGCCGATTCCTGAGGGACACTGCTTGTGACTGGCCTCTTTGTAGAGGTGGACTCCCCAATTCTAACTTCTGGGTCTTGTCTGTAAGCCAGTTGGCTATCCACCAAGTGGCATAAGTGTCTGAACCTACCTCTTGAGTTTGTTAATGCCAGAGAGGGGTATCGTGTCAAATGCCTTGGCCAAGTCAAGATAATCTATGTGACCCATCTTGCCCTCATCCATTCTTTTAGTGACTTTCTCAAAGAAGTCCACCAGGTTAAGCAGGCATGACCTGCCCTTGACAAAACCAAACTGAGTTGGGTCCAGTGTCTGGGGGTTTCCTATATCATTATTGATCATTTCCATGATAATTATTTCCATGGCTTTGCATATGAGACTAGTGAGACTTATGGGTCCATAGATGTCCCACTTTTGTGCAGAGGGCTGAGTGTTACTGTTTGCAATTCATGAGGCACAAAGCCTGTCTGGAGGTTACAGTTAAACAGCAATTCCAGAGGCCTGATGGGTCTTGAATTCCAGAGGCCTGATGGGTCTTATTTCATGCTATTTAAAAGGCATCCTGGGTTACTATCTGGACCCATTGATGCAGTTTTGTTGGTCTTGGATACAGCACTAAGGACCTGTTCCCTAGTCATAGCCATAGGTTGTTATACTAACAAAATTTCCTGAGGGAAGGTTGAGGGGAAGAGAGGAGTAAAGTTGGATGAATTTGTTGGCTATACGGTTTGCTATATCTTCTGGCTCAGTATAGGTGACTCCATTAACAACGAGCTCTGCACACAAATGTGTATTGCCTTTGAGGCTGCAGACATAAATAAAGAATGCCTTCGGGTTGTTCTTAGCCTGGGAGGCCAAACCTCAAATTTGGCTTTGGTAGTCTTTATTTGTCCTCTGAGTTGTTTATTTAGTTTGATGAGAGTGTTTTTATCCAGCTGGGTGCTGCACCTCCTAAATTTTGCCATGATTTTCTTCCTTTTGTTATACAGCCTGTTGATGCTGTGATTCCACCAGGCCAGCTTGTTTTTGAATTAGTTTTGTACTTCTTCCTCATGGGTACAGCTCCCTCTAAGCAGCTATTAACATGTTTGTATAGGGTTTCTGTGAACAGTTCCATGTAGGCAGCAGTGTTCTCAGGGTTTATGGGAGCTTGAAATTTTACCAGGTTATCTCTTAATAGCAGGAAGTTAGCCTTAGAGTAGTTCCTGAATACCCCACAATAACATGTAGGGCTCTCAGTTATAAAAATATGAACAGAAATAAGAAAATATGAATTAGTGACAAATTAACAGACTAATTTCTGTACTGCAGGGCATCCTAGATTACCAATTAGTGTACTTTTGTTAATAACCTTTTTCACTTTCTAACATTGCCAGTTATTAGCTGTCAAGTGACTTGATTAAAGAAGTCAGGTCCAAAAAAGGTCTAGATGTCACTTGGAGCTATAGGTGTGAACTGGAAGTGTATAAACATGACATTATAGGCTTGAGTGAGTTAATTTCAGGGGGGCAAAGCCCCCCTCCATGTAAAAAGCTGTTTTTTTTGTTTTACTTTTTGTAATTATGAATGTAACTACTGTGTACAGGCTACCCAGACAGCTAATGAAACTCCTGTGACCTGTACTGATGATTTCTGAGGGTTGAAATCCTCACATCTTGGTGATGCTGGATATGCCCTGGAACTCTGGCTCATGGCACCCATAAAAAATCTTCAAAAATCAAAGAGACCATGGTTGCAACTATGTCCAGTCACAAACAAGAAACACTACTGAGTCTGCACTGTAGGCATGCTTTCACTGTCTTGATTCATCTGGTAGTGTCCTGCAGTATGACTTTGGTACAAGTGTAAAAACAGTGTCAGGATATGCAATTTTACATAATATCATACTGAGGAATCAGTTACAGCAGGGGTGGGTACTTGCAGAGGCAGCAGTTCCCAGCATGCCAGGCAGTGGAGATGAGTCAGATGAGTTTGTAGGGCAGCCAGCAGCAGGGGATGATCATTCTAGACAGAGGTGGGTACAGTATGTCATGGTACTGGCAAAGACGCAGCAGATTGCACCTAGCTTCAGAGCACAATGCACAGGAGTAAAGCAAATCCACTGCAGTAAAAGGGATGCTTGTAACATCCACATATAGGCTCACCACACTGCATCAGACACAGGCAGCCCATGTGACAATATACAAAGGGCATGGCACAGTTATCATCTGCACAGACGAGGGAGGGAACACGTGTGTGTGTTTTTCCAAGGGGAAAAGTGTGAGTGCTGAGAATTATTGAAGTAAAATGTGCTGTTGTGTGTATTGCCTTTCAGTGGTGTGGTGGTGGGGCTCTGCTTAACAAAATGGCTTTGTGAAAATCAGTATCAGTGGAAGTGTATGTGATGTACTAGGGGCTGTGCTGGTGTGAATGTGGGTCTGCAGAGTCACAGTCTCAGCAGTATTTGCAGCACTGTCGCTCAGTCTACTGGACAGGTTCAAGGCATGAATGGCATGGGGTTCAGTACGCTGTACAAGCCCACAAGAACCATCTCTACCAGTAGTTCTACTGGATGTACCACAACCCTAGCTACATTGTGGCTGGCTGCATGACCTTGAGAGAAGTCTGCTACAAGATGTGCCTCTGTATTGGCTGCAATGACCACAGGGATATCCCCTCATGGCTGTAGACACCTCCACAACAGAGGCTGCCATGGAAGCTCTAGCCAAAATTAATTACAGCCCTGCAAGTTCTAATACAGAAGTAACTATTCTCTAAGTACTGTAGAAAATTCTAAGAACACCATCATTACAGGATTTACACAGCGGGTAGTACAGTGTAACAACTACTGCTTTCACTTCCCTAGCATTTTGCTTTTCTATTTTTCTAAAAAAATAAAAAGCTTATATAGCCTACATTTCTGATCTTTTAATATTTATACTATAAATGAAAAGAAATTTAAGAGCTTGGTGTGAATGTATTAGTGAAGATTTTTCTTAAGCACTGTAATTCCTGTTAATACATAGCCAGCTCCATGGACAGCAACTCCACGTTTAAATTGCCACAACCCTGATGTTCACAGGTATAGCTATAGACTAGGCCATTGACCAGACGGGTCTTTTTAAGCCTAAACCAAAAAATGAAAAAGGCCAGCAAACTGTGGTATATAAATGCTTTATTGAAGCATATATAAGTAGAGCACAAACATAACAGACCAGTTTTGGCTGAAAAGATTAAATAGTCTTCATCAGTCACAATCAAAATCACATGGAAATCCAATGCCCTTTTGTACCATAAGGTAGAAACAAAAATGAAGCTCATTAGTTGTTCATAGATTCTCAGTTAGACCTGGTGGGAATAAACCACCCAACTTGATGATCCACTTTTTTCTTTTGCATTTAATACAGAGTGCCATCCAGCTTTATTTCTCCTATTTCCCACAATCGTGTCTATGATTATAAATCTAAAGTTTGCATTCTTATGTGCCATTGAATGTTTATATAAAGTATTACTTGGTTTTTGGTCCTAACATCACTGCAGTGTTCAGATATGTGTAATCTCAATGGTCTCAAAGTTTGCCCAATGTAAAAAGCTGATGATGTAGACTTCTTAAGAATGAACCTTGGCTGTTTGCGTTTGAGAATTTTCTTATTCACATTCTCAAATTTGACATGTTTATTTGTACTAAAGGGATTGCCCCTGTCATAGTCTCCCATATCTCTGTGAAACTTGTGCATTTTTCTCTCCTTGAGCTGGTGTTCTAAAGTGAGTAATTCTTGACTCAGTTTATTTAAACATATAATATAAGAAAGTTGACCCTCAAACTTCTTTGTTTCCTCACACATTTTAGCTACCTCGGATATACCCATATCAATAGAACGATCATAGTAGGCAGTCAACACCTCAATGGAAGCTTTTTGTTGGGCTATAGCCCATTGTGCAGCCAATTCTGCATCTATATTAGCTACCAAGGGTAGCTCTACATCATCTTATAATGGGACATCTGGGGACGACTCCTCTTCAGTTACAGATCTAGATGTACAGCATACCACAGATTGTCCTGTGTCCAAACGAAGTAGATCACAAAACCCTTTAGGGGCAGGACAAGGACGGCAGAGAGAAAACACACCACATGTAGATAGCATAGAGAGCCTACTCAGACTTATGATACAGAAATAGTTGGAAGTAACAATGTGTTAAACATTTCATCACGATCTTTGTCACAAACTCAATCTCAATTGTTAAATAAAGGGTTAAATTTTGTACCCGATTTTTTTTTTGTTTCTGAGGACTCTCTTACACAGGATGTCACATCCTTTTGTCGTTTGTTAAATTTAAAATTGCATCTTGAATCATTTACCAACTCAAGGGAGGATGATGCATTTAAATATCATAAATCTAACTTCATGCCTCCAATGCATCACAATGTCCAGATGTTCCAAACATGCAGTCTCAAATATCTACATTTTCATTTTAGGGAATCCGGGATTATGCCCAACAACCTCTCAAAGATTGAACAACAGGCCATACAGGAACTTGAAAATAACAAAAATTTGGTCATTCGACTTGCTGATAAGGGAGGGGCGGTGGTTGTCATGGACTGGCCACAATATAATGCTGACGCAAAAAGGCAATTGAATGATGGGTGTTACTACATACATATGCATTTGGATCCCAGCTTCAGTTTTAAGAAATAAACTGATAAATTTCTTTTGTCTGCCAAAGAGAGGGTATCATATCTGACTCAGTATTATACCATGTGACAGTGACTGATCCCAGTAGTCAATATTTGTACTTACTTCCAAAATTACATAAAGATCTCAATCATCCACCGGGAGGACCTACTGTCTCAGGGAGAGGCTTTATTATGGAACCACTCTCTCAATTTTTGAAAAAACATTTACAACCTTTACTCAGATGGGTTCGGTCCAGAGTCTAAGACACTACTCAATTCTTACAAATAATCTCGAATATGCAACTGGAACCAGGGTGGTTGCTATGCACTCTGGATGTATACGCTTTGTATACAATATTTCTCATTGGACTGGGCTACACGCCCTTGAACATTGGCTATATAGAGCTGAACTTTACCACCAGGGTTTAATAACTTTTTGATCTATCTAGTGGAATATGTCCTCACCAAAAATGTTTTCTACTACCAAAACAAATGTTACTGGCAGGTTCAGGGTACAGCTATGGGGGCATCTTTTGCTCCCATCTATGCCGATCTTTTTATGGCCTTCCTAGAAGAATATCTCATTTATGATAAAAGCCATAATATATACTTAGAAAAAATTTGCATATGGAAATGTTATCTTGACGACTGCTGGATGGTCTGGAGAGCTGACACTGAATATCTTCAGGAGTTTGTGGAATATTTAAATAGCAACAAGTGGGGAACACAATTTACAGTTAACTATGATGCCCAAAAAAATTACCTTTTTGGATGTGCTAGTCACCAGAAACACTGATCATACTTTAGGTACAGAGGTTTATCGCATGTACCCACAGTACAGTTCCCTACCACATGCATCCAGTTTCCATCCACCACACATTACAAAGAATATACCCAAATTTCAATTCCTTCGTATGAAGCATATCTGCTCACATCCAGCTACTTATGAACATTTTTAAGGAGGACCTGACTAAGAGGTTCAGAAACAGGGGTTACAAAATTGGTAGCATCCTTACTGCCAGTAATTGGGTATCAGCACTAGACAGGAAGGCTCTATTGAATTACAAGGATAAAAAACAGGGGAGTGACTCGAATATTCGTTTTGTAACCACCTATGGGCGAAATACAAACATATTACTGGATAGTGTTCAAAGACAGTGGAATATTCTCTTAGCAGATACCGAGTTATCGGAGTTTCTTAAGGATAGATGTTTTTTCTCCTTTTGAAGGGGAGGACTCTTGGGTCACATTTTAATCATTATAAAAGTACAGTTGTGTACACCTACCATAAATGTAGATGTTCGAGTGTCTTCACTGTTGCAGTCATAACTGTAGGGTGCTCCTGCCGGCAGGCAGCCCGAGGTCGGCCAGAATCCCAAAGTCTGGGTCCGGCGTCGGCTGTATAAGCTAGTATCCTGACGTCAGTACACCTTGGTACATAGCCCTCAGCTGACGCCATCTTCTCCAGCCTTTCTTGCCCTAGATGTCAGAAGTCCCCAACAAATCAAAAATGAATCCAACAAGGAAACACAAATACACCACAAAAAAGGAAAAGATAGATAAACAGAGGGATAGGAGGGAGGCGACTGCAACAGTGAAGACACTCTAACATCTACATTTATGGTAGGTGTACACAACTGTACTATGTTCTTCGTGTTTCACTGTTGCAGTCATAACTGTAGGGTGGAATCCCAAAGCAGTGTAGAGGGGGAGGAGGCTTTAGATAGAAGAAGGGGAGGCAAGAATACCCTGCAAGACAGCAGAGGCAAAGCCTGCCCTAGACTTAGAAAACAAGGGGAGATTGTAGTGCTTGGAAAAAGTATGCACAGAACTCCAAGTGGCAGCTTTCAAGATATCCTTGGTAGGGACTCCTCTGAGGAAAGCTGTAGAAGTGGCAGCTGCTCTAGTAGAATGACTTCTAATGGTCCCTGGAAATTGTTTCCCATGATGAGTGTAACAAAATCTGATTCTATAAGCAATCCATTTGGAAATAGTTTGTTTAGAAATAGGTTTTCCAAGAGAACTGGAGGCAAAGGAAACAAACAATTGGTTAGACTTTCTGAAATCTTTAGTCTTGTCCAAGTAAAATCGTAACTGTCTGTACACATCCAATGAATGCAAAATCCTTTCCCCTTTATTTTGAGGATTTGGAAAGAAAGTAGGAAGGTGAATTGTCTGATTTAAAGCCACTCTCGAAATCACCTTAGGCATGAAAGTAGGATTGGTCCTCAAGGATACTCTGTCCTGATGGAAAATAAGGTATGGTTCCACAGCCATGAGAGCTTGCAACTCTGAGACCCTTCTGGCAGAGGTCAATGCTAACAAAAGAACAGTCTTCCAGGATAGAAACTTAATATCTGAAGATGCAGCAGGCTCAAAAGGAGGCAAAGTAAGTTTTTCTAAAACATAATTAAGATCCCAGGCAGGGACAGGAGGGGTCCTTGGAGGCCGCAAATTTTTAGCCCCTCTCAAGAACTGTTTCACCAAAGTATGTGAAAGAACAGGAGGTTCAGAACTGAAATGCAGAGATAGCAGAAGCATGAATCTTAATGGAAGAAAAGGAAAGTCCTTTAGATAAAAGTTCCGAAAGGTAAAGCAAAATAGAGGAGAGATCAGGAACCTGAGGATCAGAGCCTCGGTCCTGCATCCAAATAGAAAAGCTCTTCCATTTAGAGGCATAGGATTTCCTAGTGCTAGGCCGTCTAGCTTCCAAAAGAACATCCAAGACTTGTTTGGGAAGACTAGAGGAAATCAAACTCCTTTGAAGAGCCAAGCTGCCAGGCAAAGGGTCTTGAGATTGGAATGTAGTAACTGACCCTGATGCTGGGACAGAAGCGAAGGGTTCAGTGGGAGAATCCAAGGAGGCCCCGAGAACAGGAGCTTTAAGGTTGGATACCAAAACTGTCGAGGCCAATTTGGAGCAATCAAGATGAGGAACTTGGGCTTGTCCTGTTTTATCTTCAGTAGTACTCGAGGCAGTAGAGGAAGAGGAGGGAAGGCATATGCTGAAAGGCTTCTCCAGCTGAAGGACAGGGCATCCACTCTCCAAGCTGTTTTGTGGAAGGACCTGGTGCAAAAGCGAGGCAGCTGATGATTGAGATGGGATGCAAACAGATCTATCTGGGGACATCCCCAAACTGCAGTAATCCTGTTGAACAAGTTGGTGTCTAGCATCCATTCGTGAGGATCTGAAATGTTTCTGCTCAGGCTGTCTGCTAAGAGATTCTGTTTCCCTGGAATGAAATGAGCCTGGAGATGGAGATTCAAATTTAGAGCTGTGTCCCATAACCCCATAGCTAGTCTGCAAAGGGGGTATGTGTGAGAACCCCTGCTTGTTGATGTACCACATGACCGTGGTGTTGTCAGCGAATTAGCAGAGGCCCTGGTTGTAAAAGGTTTTTGAAGGCTAAAAGGGCATTTTGAACTGCCAACATTTCCTTCAGATTGATGTGCCAGTGAAGATGGTCCTTTGTCCAGGTTCCCTGCTGGCAATTGTCTAGAAAGTGTGCTCCCCAAGCATAATCCGAGGCATCCGTGGTTAGGATTTGAGTAGGTTGAGGGAGACGAAAAGGTTTTCCTTCGTTTAAAGTGCATGCCCTGGACCACCAGAGGAACTCCTTCTGAAGGCAGGGGATCAGAGGAATCAGAATATCCAAATCGTGGTAATGCTGTGACCATACACTTTTCAGATACCATTGAAGCTTTCTCATGTGAAGCCTTGCGTTTGGAATCAGCAGAATGCAGGAAGCCATGTAGCCCAGAGCCTGCAGGAATTTCCTTGCAGTGAGCTGAGATAGAGTTGCCAAGGTGTTGAAAGTAGAAGCCAGCTGAGTTTGTTTTTCTGGAGTGAGGTAGGCCCTTTGTAAGGTTGTATTTAAGAGGGCTCCCAAGAATACCATTTGTTGAGAAGGGATCAAATGTGACTTTTTTATGTTCACTGAGAATCCCAGTAGGAGGAGAAGACGTTGAACAAAGTCCAGATGTTGAAGCAGAAGGTCTTTGCTGTCTGCCTGAATAAGGCAGTCGTCCAAATAGGGGTAAATCTGGATCCCCTGCAGTCTGCAGTAAGCCACTACTGGTGCCAGGCACTTGGTAAAGACTCTGTGCGCAGTAGATAAACCAAAGGGCAGAACAGAGAATTGAAAGTGCCTCGAACCTGCCTTGAACCTGAGGAATTTCCTGCGTTCTTGTCTGATGGGGATATGCAAATAGGCTTCCTTTAAGTCCAATGTCACCATCCAGGCGTCCTGAGAGAGCATTGGGATTAGTTGTTGCAGAGTAAGCATCTTGAACTTTGGAATTTCCAAAAAGGTGTTTAACACAGAAAGGTCCAGAATAGGTCTCCATGAGTTTTGTTTTCTGGGAACCAGAAACAGCCTTGAATAAAATCCTTTTCCCATTTCCGAGAGTGGAACAGGCTCTATGGCTCTCATGGCCAGAAGAGCATCCACTTGAGTTAAGGCCTCTGACCATTGAAGTTTTGGCAGATCTGGCCAACCGTGAGTCCTTGGCAAAGTGTGAAAGTGGAATTTGTAACCTTTTAAAATCACATCCAATACCCATCTGTCCTGGGTAATATGAGTCCAATTTCTGTAAAAAAGAGACAGTTTTCCTCTGAGAGGCCAGGTGAAGGGGTCCTGAAGCCCAACCGAGAGTCATTGAGTTTGCTTTCTTTGAGATTGGGATCTGTCTTCTCCCCTTCTAGGTGAAGAAGCAGTCCATTGTCTAGATCTGTAAGAGGTTTGGCCTTGACCACGACCTCTGGAGCACCTATATCTTCCCCTTTGAGGCCTGTCAGACGTGGGAAAGGACCAATTTTTAGAGGGCCAATTCCTGGAAAATCTAGGAGGCTGAACTTGCAAGAAATCTTTTACAGTCTGCATGGACTTTGCCTTTTCTTCCATCTTTTTAATAACTTCCTCAGCCTTAGAACCAAAAAGAACATCTTGTTGAACAGGGGCATCTAATAACTTAGCCTTAACCTGTTCAGGTAAACTTTGTTCACGAAGCCAGTCATGTCTCCTAATCACAGTACCAGAGGCAGCAGCCCTGCAAGAAGTGTCCAAAGCATCAAAACCACAATGTAAGCTATGCTTGTTAACCTGTTCAGTAGCATGCAAAACATCCTGAAGTTCCTTATCCTCTGCACAAGCAGGAAGGGAAGCAAGCTTTTGCTTTAAAACAGACAAAAGAAATTGCTGATATTTAAACATATGAAACTGGCAATTTAAAGCCCTTACAGACAGGGTAGCAGAAGTATATACCTTTTTTCCCCACCTGTCTAAAGCACGAGAATCCTTCTCAGAGGGAATATGATTTTTAGAAGTAGCAACCTTAGCAGCCTTAGAGCCCTGAGAAATAGTTTCAGGATCCGCAGAAGGGTTTTTAAATAAAAATAAATGAGAGTCAGGAACCCTATAAAATCTATCAGGCTTAGAAGGAGCAGGGGGCATGGAATCAGGATTCAGATTAGCCTCAGAAAAAGCATCATCTACAATGTCCAAGACAGGAGGTATAGCTAAAGGCCTATGCTGAGGAAGAAGAAGAAATTCTCTAAGCCTCTTCTTGGAAGCAGAATATTCCTGTCCTTCCCAATGAAAATGTTCCCTCATCTCATGCAAGGTTTCCCCAAAAGAAAAATCCTCAGGCGGAGAGGCAGAGGGCAAAGAATCCTCAGCATCCGAATCCTCATAAGGGGGAAAGGAATAGTCCTGATCAGAGGAAGAAACAGAAGATACAGAAGCCTGGTCAGAGGAATCCAGAGTAACATCCTGTCGAGGCCTTTTCTCAGGAGGGGGATGAGAACCCCTAATCATTGTAAGCAAATCTTCAGCCATTCTCAATAATTGTTTTTGTGTCTTGGGAGTGGATTCAGAAGCAGCTTGAGCTGGAACTTTAGACTTAGTAGGAGTCTTTGACTTTGCCTTTGAAATAGTGATGTGAGTAGGCCTGAAAACCCCCTCAGAAGCCGGTACCTGCACAGCGGTTCCGGACCCATCTGAAGGAGCGACGTCCGAAGGTCCTGCAGCAGTTAAAATAGTGGGCCTTGATGGCTCCCCATGGGAGTCCGGCCATCGGTTCAGAAGTGGCGGACGACAGGGGCTGCAAAAGCGCCTCACTGACGACAGCCGAACCGGACGCTGGCTCCAGCTGCAACGAGTCCTGTTTGGACCTCGGAGGCCTGTCTTTGTCTTTGCGCTTCTTTGAACTCCGGTAGTGTCCGACGACATTCTATAATTGAAGCGCCTGCCAAAATAATTTAAAGCCCAATCGTTCGCGCTTTGATAGTACGAGAGTTGAACCTGGCACAGAACCGACAACAAGAAATGCCGTGGTCAGGGCCTAAGCAAGGTAGACAGTAAGAGTGGAAATCTTTATGAGGTATTTGTTTCCCACACGCTATACAATTATTAACTTTTTCTGACATCGGAGGAACAAGAAAAAGATTCCCCAACGGGGTACTTAGCTTTGAGAAGAGAAGTAAGAACTTCGGACCGACAACAACCAAATACGCTGTTCGAAAATCGCCAACCAACGTTTTGCGAGCTGATTTCCACCGCACGGCAAGAAAGACTGGAGAAGATGGCGTCGGCTGAGGGCTATGTACCAAGGATACTTATACAGCCGGCCGCGGACCCAGACTTTGGGATTCTGGTCGGGCTGCCTGCCGGCAGGAGCACCCTACAGTTATGACTGCAACAGTGAAACACGAAGAACATCATGGATCACGACACACTCAGGACCCCATTCAGAGAAACCTGACAGGTGATTTACTTCTTGGTTGTGTCCCTTGTGGACACTGTACACATTGTCAAAGGTTGGTAAAATCCAAACAATTCACCAGTAGGAACACAGGCATTGTTTATGATATCAGGTTTTATGCTAATTGCGGAAATGATTGGGTGATTTACCTTGCGACATGCAACTGTTCAGCTTTTTACACTGGGCAAACTTTGAGACCATTGAGATTATGCATATCTGAACACTGCAGTGATATTAGGACCAAAAAAACAAGTAATGCTTTATATAAACATTCAATGGCACATAAGAATGCAAACTTTAGATTTCTAATCATAGACACGACTGTGGGAAATAGGAGAAATAAAGCTGGATGGCACTCTATATTAAATGCAAAAGAAGAAAAGTGGATCATCAAGTTGGGTGGTTTATTCCTACCAGGTCTAACTGAGAATCTATGAACAACCAATGAGCTTCATTTTTGTTTCTACCTTATGGTACAAAAGGGCATTGGATTTCTATGTGATTTTGATCAACACTGATGAAAGCTATTTAACCTTTTCAGCCGAAACCGGTCTGTTATGTTAGTGCTCTACTTATATATGCTTCAATAAAGCATTTATATACCACAGTTTGCTGGTCTTTTTTGTTTTTTGGTTCAGACTTATCCTTTTTGAGGCCATGCAGTTGCCGTACTTGCAAGGGTTGTTTCCTTTTTAAGCCTAGCCATGAATTCCAAATGCATCCAATGAGTTTGGTGCCTTAAGGATTATTTTTAGGGGTATGTGTAAGTTATGGCATGCATGTTAAACATTGCAGGTTGACTCTATCCATTAGAGACATAGGTAACAGACCATGGGGGAATTTCCGATTTCCAATCCACTGGTTTAGGTTATGCTTGAATAAAGTCAGGGAAGAACTCTGCTTCACATGGATGGGAAACCTGTTCAAGAGAAGGGGTGTTCTTTCAGACACATACCTGTCCCTCCAACACATCCTATTTACGTTGTAAGCAAGATGTCCATCAGAGCAGGATTCTAGGATGCTTTGTACATCACCCCTCAACAGAATGTAGCAGACAAGAGTACAATGGCAAGGCTTTGGCAATCTGTACAAGACATGTTGCTAACACTCTGTATTCTTTTTGTGAGGAACCTCAGTGGACATTCCAGTCGTTGCATTTGTCTGGTCAAGTACATACTGTGACGGGCATTTGTCTGGTCAAGTACATACTGTGACGGGTCTGATGAGGGCTAAGTACACTGGAAATGATGTCTTTCTTGGACCTAGAAGCCATAACCTTGTTGTAATCATATATAACTGTATACTGGTGACACTTGGTATCCATGTCTTAAACTCACAGAAAAATTTTATGTCTGAGTACTGCAGGCATTGTTAAATCAGGTGGCAGTATTTTCCTACTAGTACTTCATGCATTTAAATGCATACTTCCTCAGATCAAAACAGTAGTACCACAGAACACTTAATGGAGAAACATCCAAAAAGCTACTGACTTCATTTAAATGCTCACTATACCAAAGTCCACAGCACCAGCACAGGACACTCCATAAGTATCCATCACACTCAAGCAATAAACAATTACTTTGTGAAAATTTAACCTAATCTGCAACTTCAGCTTAAAGCAGGTCTTGATAGCACTTCTGTCTGTTTTATCCTCACACAGCTGTTTTTTCCTGCATCACTCCAACCCCTACTTCTTGTAATCACTATATTCTGGAATGAAGGGTGACTAAGACCCTTCGCAAAATGACCAAGCTGAAGCACTATAATTAATGACAACTGCTATGCACCTGGCTCTCTTCACACAGTGACACCCAAAGTCCCCCATAGTGTTATTTTACAACCTTGTTCTTCATTCGCATACACTAGTACATCAGCAGACTCTTCATTCTCCTGTGAGAACAACCCTTCTTCACAAACACACACAAATCATCTGTTAATTACTACTGATATATTAATTGATTGAGACACTGAAATATTTCAGTATTTTCTATCGCTGGATGACTTTCTAGTTCACACTAAACATTTTTAAGGCAAATAATAACCCTGTCTTACAACCAAAATAGAAGCCTTGAGATAATTAGGAATCAGTCCTGGTCTTGGTACAAACCATTACTGTGTAGTACAAAACTGAAAGTGCTCACCACCCTCCACAATAAGAAGTGTAATTACAACATTAAAAGAGCCAAAATTATCTTCACCCAAAACAAACTTCCCATGCAGGGGACAAAATCTCTTCAGGCAAGAAATGTTTGACTGGGAGACTATCCAAAGTAACAGTTAATCTTAAACTTGAATGCTCTCAGTGGAGGGACCCATAACTCTGCTAACATCTTTATAAAATGCCCAACATTAACAACCTTCCTCTACCTTCCTTTCTATCTGACATTTGGCATAGACCGTAACTATGCGACTCCCTCATAGAATCAATCATCCTCTAGGAGTATTATCAGCTAACACAACTGATATAGCAAATGGCCTTTATCCTAGGTTCCTTAAGGCACAAGTACCTGGCCTTTATCCTAAGTTCCTTAAGGTACATGTACCTGGCCTTTATCCTAGATTCCTTAAGGCACATGTAACTGGCCTTTATCCTACGTTCCTTAAGGCACATGTACCTAGCCTTTATCCTAGGTTTCTTAAGGCACATGTATCTGGCCTTTATCCTAGATTCCTTAAGGCACATGTACCTGGCCTTTATCCTAGATTCCTTAAGGCACATGTAACTGGCCTTTATCCTTGGTTCCTTAAGGCACATGTACCTGGCCTTTATCCTAGGTCCCTTAAGGCACACATCTGGCCTTTATCCTCGATATATTAAGGCACGTGTACCTGGCCTTTATCCTAGATTCCTTAATGTACATGTAATTGGCCTTTACCCTAGGTTCCTTAAGGGACATGCACCTGGCCTTTATCCTAGGTTCCTTAAGGCACATGTACCTGGCCTTTATCCTAGGTTCCTTAAGGCACATGTACCTGGCCTTTATCCTAGGTTCCTTAAGGCACATGTACCTGGCCTTTATCCTAGGTGTCTTAAGGCACATGCACCTGGCCTTTATCCTACATTCCCTATGGCACATGTTAACTGGCCTTTATCCTAGGCTCCTTAAGGCACATGTACCTGTTTTTTATCCTAGGCTCCTTAAGGCACTGTCCTTCACACATTCATAGCTTCAGTCTATCTGCACATCCCTTGAGCTCTGAAGGATCACCACTATAAAAACCCTCTCAAACAACAGTTTGACATAAAACATTACCTTCCTGTCTTGACTCTTACATGGCTACCTGAAATGCTTCAATCCATTACTATCACCTGGTTAAAGCAACACCTTTCAGAATGTGACTTGTTCTGTGATGACCAGCACAGCTTCAGTTGGTCACTGTACATGTATTGCACTTACCACACTCTCAAAATTCATATACAGAAACACAGACTTCACAAAACTACTTTCATCCTAATTTACATACCTCTCAAAAGCATTTGGCTCAGTCTGTCGCTCACTACTCACATTGGTCACTGATAACCTTTGTTACAAACTGAATCCCATTTGCTTTAAGACATTCTCATCAACTGTTCCCATTATTTAGTGGTCACTAAGGCTGCTTTGCTGACCCCATTCTCTCAATCGTCTGCATTAACAATCTGTCTCCAAACTTCAACTTCAAATGTTCCATTATACTGATGACTTCATTGATATTCAATGTAACCACATCAAAGCATTAATCAATGACCATCTAATAAATTGCATACAGTTGGCTTAAGAACAAAGACCTCACCTTTGGCTTCTTCAAAACCAAGTCTCTAAACTTTTGCACTGTTATTAGGTTTATACTACATCTAGATTCAGTTGTTGTCTTTCTCCCTTGAGTTTATTAATCTAAAAAAGTGCTAAATTTCTAAAACTCTGTAAACTGGCTTTAATGAGATAACTGAACGGTTGTAAAATATCAACAGAAACGTACAGTTACAACAGTATAAACATCTAATCGTACAATATTTCTGTACTTCAGTGATGTTATAGACAAAATATAGAGAAACATAGTGCAATAAACTGGAAAACATATTTACAAACTGCAATGTGAAAATGTCCAAATAAATAAAAAAAATGCCATTTCAAATGAAAAAAGTACAGGTAAAACTAAGCACCTTAGTAACTAGACAAAGCTGAATTAAAATGAATCAGATATAAACACATATTCTTTCAACACAGTGTCTGCGGGAAAGATAAGCAGTCAAGTTTACAATGGTGATGGCCAGCAGTAAACAAAAATGTTCCAGTAATTGCCAGACTCCTCTGTTTTTGGGTTGACTCCTGTCATGTTCTGCCCCCATCCTGACCTTTTCCAACACAAAACTGACCAGCAAAGGAGGAACATTTATGTTACAGTGAATGTCCTTGCCCTCTCCATAGCTTAGTCTTCAGTAGGAAAGAGCATTTCCCACTACAAATTGAAAATGTCCTATTCATCTAGTTAGAAGGCACTTCTGCAGTTTATAGGTTTATACTAGGCTAATAACCACCAGGGTCTTTATAAGCCTAACCATGCAACCCAACACAATTGTATCCCCATGTAACATGGGCAAATATTTGGAGTGGTATGTCAGTTAGGAGGTTGTTAAAGGTTTAGTGGGGGGTATGTTAGGGAATATTTACTGTCAACCTCTGTCTGTCTGTAAGACACATGGGAGCCAGACCAGTGGTGAATTTTTGATTTCCTATCCAACGGCCACAGTTACATTTGAATAGAGTTAAGATGGATTCTTCTTCACATGGACGGGGAGCTTATTCCAGAGCAGGGGGATCTTTTGAGATACACCTCTGTCTTGCCAGCATGTTCTATTTATGAAACAAGCAAACTTTAAATCCTTGGATCTAGTGTTTATGATACTATTCATTTTGTGCATATGCAAAAGATCCCTCAGGGCTCGATATCAGGCATAGATCACCTCTCAGTAACCTGCTGGAGATGGACTATATACAGATAGGGCTTTAAGGTGATCTGTACAGAACAATGTGTTAATACCTTAGATTCTTTTGGTTAGGAAGCTTGATGGTTTATTCCAATTGTTGCATATACCTGGTCAGATATATGCTGAAGGGGGCTTTGTACTCAATGATGGGTCTGATAAGGGTCGAGTAAAATGGTACTATAACTTTCTTAGACCGGAATGCCACACACTTACTTATAAGTTGGGTGACACAGAATGATTTTTTTACTACTCTGAATACATGACGGTCAGGGTACTGTCTGCATATGTTACCAGATCCCCAACTACTGGGTCAACTCTTAAGGGGGTCTTATTGATGGGGTAATTAATCTGGGTGGACTTTTCCCCAAAAGGTATTGTTATGCACTTCTTAGCATCGAATTTTAACCAGTGGTTTTGGCACCAGTCATTTGTGTTAGACCCTCTAGTGGGATTTTACTGTCAAGGGAGAAATTTATGATACCTTCCAATTAGAGTCATATGCAAACTTGGAGAGGCAGAGGCTCTTGAAATTAGCCTTGACCTCTGAGAAGCAGATGCCAAATAGAAGTGAGCCCAGTACTGAGTCCTGAGGTACTCAACTGCTGATTGGTCTCTTGGTGGAGGTGTTGCCACCTCCTGACTTCTTGCACCTATCTGTGAGCCAGCTGGCAATCCAGTGAATTATGCAGATACTCATGCATAGTTTGGTGAGTTTGTCAACAATACCTGAGTGGGTAATGTATCAAATGCCTTAATCATGTATAGGTAGGTGGCATGTAACATTTTCTCCTCATCCATTGCTTTGGTAACCCTCTCAAAGAAGTCTACCAGGATTAAGTAGGCAATTCATTTGACAAAAAAACTGGGATGGGTCCAGTGTCTGTTGGTTACCAATGCCTTTGTTGATCTTTTCTGTGATAATTTGTTCCAATGCTTTGCAAATTAGAGCACCTAGACTAATGGTTCTGTAGTTTACAGTGTCAGCTGATGGCCCACCCTTATGAAGAGGTATAACCATTGCAGTCCTCCATTCATGTGGTACACAGCCTGTTCTGAGGCTGTAGATGAAAAGTGACTCAAGTGGTCCTGACAGGTCATGTTTCAAGCTATTTATGAGGAAACCTGGGATATTTTCTGGGCCCATTGAGGCTGTGTCTTTGGCCTTAGCAAGTGCTGCCAAGACCTACTCCCTGTTAATAGTTGGAGGGGTGGTTATGCTAGTCGAGATTTCACAGGGGGGGAATTCATGGGAAAAGTGGACAGTGAAGTTAGAACTGACTTTGTCAGCCAGCAGATATGCCATGTAACTCTGCTTGGAGAAGGTGGTAACATTTACCACTAGTCAAGCACACTGCTGTGTTGCCACTAAGGTTTCATGTGTAGCTGTAGAAGGCCTTTTGATCGTCTTTAGCCTGAGACGGTATCTTGACCTTGAAATTGGCCTTGTTCCATTTAATTAGTCCTCTTAGTTTCCGGTTTAGTAATTAGTGAGCTATTGCCACTATGAGAGTTGTTCTTTCTGATTTTAGCCATGCCTTTTTGTTATACACCCTGTTAAGGTTAAGATTTTACCAGTGTGGTTATGTTTTTGGAGTTTGTTTTGAGCTTACTTCCAGTAGGTATAGCAGCCTCTATGCAGCGATTTACATGGCTGTACAGGATTTTCTACAAACAATTCCGCATAGGTTGCTCTCAACTCAAGAGTTTGGAGGGACATTAAATTTTGACAAACTGTCACTTAATATCATGTAGTTTGCTTTAGAATAGTTCCTAACTGTTACAGGCCTTGTTATGTTTTCCATGTTGATTTTTATTTTAAAGAAGACAGCTTTGTGATCCAATTTCAACAGTAAGGAAGTGACACGGTGGGGGAGGGGGGTGCAGCACTCTCCCATATTGATGAGTACTAGGCCCAGTATGTCTGAACTTCTGAATAGAGTGTGCACTGTCTGGTCATGAGAATTTGTGTTAATAAACGCAGGAAACATTTTGACTGCAAGTTGGAGGCACTGTATTTTTCCCAGTCAATAGAGGGGTAGTTCAAGTCTCCCATGAATAGGTATTTGGATGAATGTTAAGTGCCTCTAGCAGGTCTAGACAAGAGCTATGAGATTCTTGAGACATAGATGGTGACATATAGCTTGCTAGGATATGGTAAGGGAGTATATCCATGGTTATTTGCACATGGGTAAACTCTAGGGCATCATGCTGTTTACCCAACCTACATGTATATTTGTTGCTGATGTAGATCAAGACACCTCCACCTTTATTCCCTGTCTGCATGACTGATGGTCTAAATATGTGAAAAGTACTGAAGCCTTGCACTGCCAGGGTACTTTCTGCAGCTTTAAACCTGGTCTTGGCACAGACACAGAGAGAGAGAGAGAGAGGACAGCTTGTAGGGTGTAGAGTTTGTTAAGACTCCTGGCATTTTAGGTTCCTTTGGATTTTATTTGCTAAGCTGGTGGTTTTGTCAATTTGGCACTGCATAAAAAGGCCCTAAGAGGGTGGATAACCTTTTAGCCAATATCCAATAGCTTGGGGGGTACAGACCACCTTGGCAAAGCAATGTGGTCTATTAAACATGTCCTCCTATGCTGACAAATATTGAATCCCCCTGGAATGACACCTAAATACTATGATACATAATAAATTAGATGCCCCTATGGACCATTTTAAACATAGCTAATTTCCCTTAATGAGAATCAAACATTGCACCTCTTGTTTGTGAGGTAAACACTTTAACCATTATGTCAAAGTACAAAGACTGTTGATCCCTATAACGACCGCAGATTATTTTTTGTCTTCTCTCTCTGAACTTAGCAGTATGGTAATGGAATACCCACTCAATAGCAGCTCACCGTTACCTTATTCTCCCTCATAACTACTTGCAGTTCTATAGCTACTGCCAATGTCTAGCTCTTCCTCTTAGTTTAGCCTATCTATTCGCAGGTTGAAAATAATTTCAGGAACCAAAGCCTTCACTATCTCTAGCCCCTTTTCTTGGACCAAGTATGCCCTCTCTTAAGAACCTCCCAGCTTTTACTTTAAGTCTACATTCACATCACACCTTCACAAGACAGTGACATGTAATGTTTCACGGATTTTACCTGAATGTATGTATACCTGTTTGCAAATAGCCTTCTCTTTTCCAGATTTTATAATCGTTTTCATTATATCCATATATGTAGTTACTTTGCAAGAGGACCAACAAATTGCTCTGTGTTGTGGTATAAACATGTTCTGAATCTTAATACTGATATATATGTGAGATTTTCTTCATATCCTTTTGGGGACTAGACCATATACCCATGTAATTAAGGAATAATAAAATAAGCATAATAACATTTCTTCCTTAGTCCAGAAATGTGAAGTCCAGTAATCTGATAATGGATAAGGCAAGAATCAAGTTGATGTAAGAAGCAATTACTTAAGAGATACATGAAAAGATCCCATTCACACAGGCATAGTATTTAAACAAATATATGGATCGGTGCTTTTGCCCCAATCCTGTTGCATTTCTGATGATGGAATTATGTCTTTAATATTTCGCTCTGTTAGATATTGAGTATGGTGGGAGAATTTTGCTACTTCACTATACTGATAAACCATTTCATGTTTACACCCCTCAACTTTACTGGAGAGTTTATTGCCATGTTGCAGGAAAGCAGTCACCATCTGACAGATGTACCTCTACTCTAGCAAGAGAAGTGCTGCTATATTCCTGGTCAAGGAAATGTGAATCAGCTCCTTGCCCTTGCACTGACTTTGGTAGGGTTCAGGGAGTTTGGGATTTCTATCTATATTTGTTTTGCAAACCTAGAGAAGGCATAAGACATTATTCAGGATTCAGTCAAATGACAGGTGGTACAACAAAAGGGTATTTCATGGCTGCTCTATATGTGGTCTGCAGAATTTTAGTTGTGTTTAGATGCTCGGTATTAAGGCAAATACATTAAATGGGAGTGTAAGACTCTGCCAGAGGTATATCCTCTCTCTGCTTCTTGTTTGTGATTTTCATAAACAAGATATCAAGATGCGTCAACGGTTTAGACAGTATCCAGTCTGAGGATCGAGGGTTACATGCCTGTTGTTGCAGCTGGTGCTGTTCTCTTGGCTTCAGGTGGCTGAGATCTCTGGCATGCACTGGAGTAATTTGATGTTGTATGTGAAGCAGCCGGGGTAAGTGTCACCAAATCAAAGGTCATAGTTTTTAACCAGAATAGAATGGGTAACTCTCAACAGATGAGGAAAAAGTAGTTATCTCAGGTTGTAGTGTTAAATATCCTACCGTCTTGCTCATGAGTGACAGTAGAGGACATCGGAATAGTTACCTGCTAATGGGGACAGCAATAGCAGTACTGTAGGCATTGCACTTCCTCAACATGGTGAAGAAGGAGCTGAATCCCACGATGAAGCTCTCAATTCACTAGTTAATCTACACCACTATCCTCAGCTATGGTCTTAAGGTCCCACTAAAGACCAAAAAGATAACACCGTAAATACAAATGGTAAAAATGAAGGACCTTCAAAAGTGATCAATCCCCATAGCAGAGTGTGGACCTCAGCAATCTGTTAGGATTTCAGAGTATAACTATTGCTCTGGGGATTCAAAGATGTCAGCTGAGGTGGACTGGATGCCTACTGAACATACTCATGGTTGCCTCTGGAAGGAGATATACCAGCACAGCCTAGTGGTAGGAGACCCCACAGAAGATCCAGGACATACTGGAGAGATTACATCTCTTGAGTGAGCCGATAACACTTAGGATCCTGCAGGATGATCTGAAGACTGTTGTTTAGGATAGAGAAGTCTGCTCTCTTCTGCTTGGCTTGCAACCAGTACAACTCTCACCAGCACAAAGTGTCAAAAAGTGGATGGATAGGAATATGGATCTAGGAAAACTACTGTAAGATCTTTACTGACCTCTCAAAACTATCAGACTCAGTCTGACACTCACTGCTCAAACTGTTCAGTGACAGTCTGTAGCTATTCATGGCAATGTGTTTTGCAAATACATCGGCAAAATTAACACAACCAAATCTAAGACTATTATTTCAACTTCAAACTTAAAGTTCAAATGTAATATAGTGCTTACTTCCTAAGAACTTGATAAAAATCGAAGTGAAGCAACAGTATTTGATACAGTTACTTTAAAGAAAATGTTACTGACATGCTGAGTTACAACAAAAAGTATAACATAAACAAATACAACAAAAAAAAACAGCAGCAAGAAACAGCTACACCTATGATATCAGCAACCAAACCTGACTGACCAAATTGTAGTAAACTGTTTTCAGACTACTACTAGAAATCAAGTCTTTCAAAGTTTAAGGCCAAATTCCGTCAGATACTTTCAAGCCAATACTCGATGACAGATATCAACTGTAAAGAGAGTGAAAACGGTAAAATTTCAGGAAGCAACAAGTCCAGATGAGACAGAAAAAGAGCAAATATATCTAATTTCATATGGACAATCGTTAAAAATAATGCCTCAAAAGTCAGTAAGTACACAAAGTTTTACAAATACTTATGAATATTACGATCGTGCTGCCAGCAACTCAAAAAGTCTCCGGAAAACAGAAGAAAACTGGTAAACCACAGATCTAATTTGGATGAAAGATCCACAACAAACCCATCATAACTGAGTCCAAGTAGTAGCCAGCATGCTACGCTGATTATAAAGTGCAGATAATGAGTAAGTGCTGCATTGTAACAAGCTGTAGTAAGTATTAAACCCATCCAAATGCCATATCAAAGACGGGTGAATAAATCAGTACATCAAGCAGATTCCAATTCATCTTCCACACTTCTAGATGTCAAACCACTGCCACAGCTGCAAAATCCAACAACTTACAAATGTACTCAGGGTCCAGTTGTAAAAGTAACATAGGAAGTAACCAGACTTATCTGCAAGCAGTCATCTGCAACCATATTTGGACATGTGTACTGCTGGTAGTTTCATTCCATTGGAATGACAGGGATAGTTTACTTAAAGTCACATCTTTTGTTGTTTCTCTCATCTCATCTGATCCCATGTAACAAATACGAGTCCTCATTCTGGCCAAGAGTTAAAACAGCCTCAGCATCTGGAACAGTTAGGACTCTCATATCACCTTCCCAAGAATTGGATCCCCATTCCAAGATATCCAGCACCAACAAGATGCTATTTCAACTCTCACATATGCCATTCTTACATTGTCAAGACTCCAGAAAAGGCAGCTACTCCATCTCAGAAAATATGTGCAACTACATCAGCAGCTCTTTATCCTGTCTTCATCACTGTAATACTCTCCTGAAGCTGAACAGCTTCTGTTATAGTGCCTTTCCCAAAGTGCCCTATTGCACTTCAGCCTAAACCTCCTGTAAATGCCATCCCATATGGAGGGCTTTACTCGAATCATCCAGTACAGAGCCAAATGCACTTTGCCAATGAAACTCTCCATAAGTCTCTTACAGTGACGCCCTCTCTAGAAATACTGTGTAAAGATATGGTACACCTGGGATTTTAAATTGCTTGTTTTGCCAGTTTTCTATTTCTCAGTTCTGATGTGGCCTTTGAACTATGGGTCAGTGGTCAGCATCTGTCATGTAGTACATGCACCTGCCCCTCTATAGGCAACAGTAAGAGAGAACTACTCAACCACAATTTGTTTTTATTTCGGGATCCTCTTTAGCAAAATCTTTGATTATTGTTCCACATTCTGCTTATTACAAAAGATGTCACCTTTTTCAGAGCACTATTTCTTGTCCTGTACATAGATGTTGTCACTCTGACATTCTTGTGCATATTGTTTGCTGTGCAGACTGTATTTTACATGTATGAAGCAGACATTTATTTTATCATAGGTTTTCTATTCTGA
>NC_056725.1:1144910198-1144965198 GCF_019279795.1 Protopterus annectens
GTCACCATCACAAGAGGTGATAATATATTACACTTGGTATTAACCAACATGAGTAACCACTGCAGCATCCCTACAGTATCATACTTCCTGGTAAGATCTGACCATAAAGCGGTCACTTTTGAAGTTACCATCTCCCCCATCCCCCGCTCTAGCTAGGGTCAAACAAAAAAACTTCTCCAAAGCTGATTGCAACCCCCTGAGAGATGGTATAAACAGCTTCACAGCCCCCACCCCCTCTGTAGGAACTGGCACCAAATGTCCAAATCTACACCAAAATACTCTACAAGCATTTATACAGATGCAAGGAATCACAAATACCCAACAGGATGAAATCATACTCCGCAAGGAAGAATAAACCTGTCTGGTGGACATCTGCAATAACTAAACTTTATAACAAAAGAAAAAAAATTCCTGTGCAGGACCAAGAAGGCGCAGGTGCCCAACTGGAAGCAATCTCTTCTTAGCTTGAACACGCAAATAAGAGCACTACTGAAATCCTCCAAAGCAAACTATTGAGTCCAAACTGGCCACATCTACTAGAGATAATCATAAGGCCTTCTTCACATATGTCCTCAGTCTCAAAGGTAGCACACAGATCAGAACTAGTGGTTAAGGATGTCGCATACATAAATGCCGTAGATATAGCCAACTTGCTGGCTGACAGATTCAGTGAAAACTTCATTCCACTGTTCCCCCATCAGTAAATCAAGACATCCCCAGTACCTGCCCCGCACCTCTTAACTCTAGGGAACAGGTCATCACTGCCCTCTCAAAGGCAAAAAATACAGCCTTCATGGGATCAGATAACGTCCCAGGCTGCATCCTACATAAACTCAGACAGGAATTTGCAGCACCATTAGGTGCCCTATTCAACCAAAGCCTGAGTACCTGCTTTGTCCCAAATGTGTGGAGGACAGCCACTGCCATCCCTTTGCACAAAGCTAGAGCCATCCACCGATCCATGAAATTATAGACCCATCAGCCTAACTAGCCTGATCTGCAATCCATATGTTACCAGATGGGTAGCAAACCAGCACACTGATGGAACCCACCTAGTCAAAATAGGGGAAGCCACCTCAATTAGTAGACCCTTAAAGAGTGGCATACCCCAGGGATCACTCTTGGGTCCTGTTATTTGGGATATACTTTTCTGAGGTGCAGGGCAAAACCAATGGGCTATGGCTAACCAAGTTTGCAGATGATTGCAAGCTGGTGCTGACATCAATTTTCTAAGTGAAGGAACACGAACTGAAAAACTTCAAAAATAAAAACCAGGGGTATGGAAAAAGGCACAAAAACTCCACACTAGAATTTAATCGTAAGTGCTTTCGTTCATTCCAATAGCATGAACTTCATCAGACAAATTCAAAAGTTACTAGCAGACATTTAAACAATCCCCGCCAAAAATAATGACATCACCTAACAAAGTCTTAAAGGGACCTTTCACGTAATAAGTAAACCAAGTATATCATCATAAAAGCTTATTATTACAGACAGGTATTCACAGGAAAATATCGTGGCGTGATTTGTCTTATTTTTACTTTTGTTTTGTATACTTGTCTGTAATAATATGCTTTTACAATGATAAATTAATTAATGTGATTCTATAGAGATGTCTCTAGTTAGTTTCAATTAATAATAATGGGAATATTGATTTTTAATATCTTATTAACTAACAGTATGTGCATGAATTGCAACTGTATTTCTTAATATATACTCACCCAAACAAATGACTGGTGCCAGAAACATGGCCTCAAGCTGAATACCAAAAAATGCATCATCATCATAACGTCCCCACAAATGATCACATTAATAACAATGTCCTAAGCACACAATCAGTTGTGAGGGATTTGGGCATCCAAGTTGATAGCAACCTGACTTTTGACCACTATGTTGCCTCCATTGTACAGAAAGCTTTCTACATGGCCCACCTTATAAGTAAGGGTATCTCAACCACAGACAAGGAAGTCATAATATTGCTATATTCTTCCCTTATAAGGCCCATTATTGAGTACAACACCCCTCATGGCATGTACCTCGCAAAACACATGCAGCAGCTAGAGAGACCACAGAGGTTACTCACCAGGAGAATCCAGGGCCTCGAACATAAGCCCTTTACCTCTACTCAGTTTCATACAGACTCCTCAAAAGTGACCTCTGAATACAAAGCAATCTCGGACCCCATCTTGATGGGACTGCTGCATATCTGCAAGTCAAGCTTCACTCGAGTAACCCTCACATGACACCTGGTCTGTGAGATCAATAGGACTTGTTGGCAGGACAGATTTGTGTCCCACAGACTCCCCCATCTGTAGAGAAGACTCCCTTCTATGTCAAGCAGAGTACCTCATTATCCCTTTAAAAGCGCAACCTGGATAACTGGATGGAAAACAGAAAATACACCCCTGGGATTCCACCTGCATCCCTGCTGGGCTGGGGCATTGGGTACTGACTTGGCTAAACTCTTGGCTAGGCTTATATGGGCCTCAGGGCCAATAGCCTAGTAACTTCCTATGATCCTATGAAGCCTAGCTAATTTCCCTTTTTGTGATTCAATGTGCAAATGCTGCGCATGCAAGAAATTAAGGGAAAAAACAAACAGATGGGTAGTATGCATCAAGATTTAAAATAATCAAAAATAAAAACAATAGATAGGAAAGCAACATTTGTAATGGCACACAAATGCTAAAACATACTACGCACACTGATTGTTACACACAAAGACTTCAAAGGATAGAAATACATTCAATTGGTAATCTAGACCGGAGGAAAAATACAAGGCAGACTTGAATGGGGAAGGGAATGTATCTGCAAGTGAAACAAGACTCCGACTGGTTGGGTGTATTGACTATAGGAATTACAATAACATGGGCAGGAAGTGGCTCTGTCTACACATCAGCTAAGTACCCAATGGAGGCAGATAAGCATTCTCCTGTTTTAGTGTGCTTATAAGGCAGTGACATGGTTGTGACTGAATGAATTGTGACATGAGAAAAGATAATGAGGTATGAATGACATCTCCAGACATCTACTATAGAAGAGAGTGAGAATCTAAAAGTTTATGAGGTGGTAGATGGGATTTAAGGGCGATTAAATAATTCACCCGAAAAAAAGTTAAGTTAGAAAAAAGCAGAGTAGTGTTCCCTGTTCTTTGTGTGTCTACATGGCAGTGTTATCGTGCAAAGTTGTTTTGCTTGTAAATGTGCAATTACCTCAAAAGTAAGAGAACGGGGGGGGAAGAAGTATATGAATGTACACAGTTTTTGTTTTAAGTGGTTTAAAAGAAGAAATAGGGGGTGCTTCTTTAGTTAGATTAAACTGAGAGGCATACCTCTCAATTGTCCAGATTTTCACAGAATGTTCAGATTTTTGCCTCTAATTTTTGATCTGACCCTCATAAAATTTGTGGTTTTCTGGCAAATCGTTGAAGATTGATGTCACTAAATAATATCAGACATTGGAGTTTCAGACCTTATATCCTTCAGAAAACACATGCTAATGCAAAACCTTTTAGTAGATTAGCTTTCTAAGTTCATAAAATCAATATTTAAAAATTATCCCTGTTTATTGGCCTTTGTTCCCCCATTACTT
Source organism: Protopterus annectens (assembly GCF_019279795.1). Classification (NCBI taxonomy): domain Eukaryota; kingdom Metazoa; phylum Chordata; order Ceratodontiformes; family Protopteridae; genus Protopterus; species Protopterus annectens. The sequence continues at coordinate 1,144,913,790 of NC_056725.1, forward strand.
TTGGTTTTGTCCAGATTTTTTGCATTTACAGGTTGACTGGTATGCTGAGAGGCCAGATTTTGAAAAATGTTAGGAAAAGTGAGGGGTTAATTCCCACTGAGGAGGATTGATAGACATGTCAATGATGAAGAAGCAGTGTGCGGAAAACAAGCTAATAGTTGGGAAAATGGGGTAAACGCGAACAGGGAAAAGATAAGAAGATCTGAGGAGGACAAAGGAATGCATACTTAGATGATGAATTCAAATGTCATGGTTGACAGTGCAAAACAAAAACTGTGGTACAATTCCACCAGGAAAACCAATGCTTTGGAAGAAACACATTTAAACTGGAGACAGCATGAGATGGCAACTAAAAAATGTTGCAGGGGGATACTGTGCAAGCCTGGATGGAGAAAGAAAGATGGGAGGTTCTAATCCTGATAAAGAAGGGAATTGGCAGAAAGGTTATGTGATTTTAAAAAGACAATGGAGAGGGATTAGCGTTATGTTTTCAGGAGCATGTATACCATTACCGAGTAAAAAAACTGAAGTAAAACAGGTTATGGAAGAAAATAGTTTTGCAGCATAAACTCCTAATAGCAGCAGGACACTGGAACTCCACAGGGAGTAGGTACTATGATTCAGGAGGTCCACGTAGATAGAAGACAAAATACCTTAAGAAGTATATGCAGGTGACTGATTTAGTAGATGTAATAAAAATGAATCAGAGAGGGACAGAAATTGTATATTACCCAAGAAATATAACACTCGGATGAGGCTTGATAAATTTTACCTAATTAATGAACATAGTATTATGGTGAGGGAAGTTCAGATAGATCCAAAATTAATACTGGATCAAGTCCCACTGCAAATACAGACAAAAATGGAAAAATAATATGAGGAAAAGCATTAGCATTTCTCCACTTATTTTCTGGGAAGAAAATTATTCAAGGACTGGGTCACACTGTGCCTTGGGTATGCATAAAGGCAACTGTTTTTTCAGACAGAAATTCTGGTGAGAGTCTGGGACAAATGTAAGCTATGAATGTAAAACCTGGTAGAGGGTAAGGTTAATGAACAGTGGGACATGAACAAAGAAAAGTACTTTGAGAGACTGAAAGGTCTGAAGAAGGTTACAAGCAAGGATGACAGAAAGTGAAATGTCAGAACGACTGAACAAATTAAAGTAGCTAAAAATAAAATGGTAGAATATTTGAAGATTGTCCAAAAGGGGAGAATGAAGGTACTAAGGCATACATCTTTTGGCAACAAAGCAAAAGTAACAAAGTTTCTGAAACAAAGGATGAAGCAGAAGAAAGTGGAACAAATTATAGTAAAGATTAGAAATCCAGTAAATAATAAAACAGAGCCAGAAAATATTTTGTGTTAATGAAATAATATGAGAAGCTTGAGGAATGATGGGATAGAGGTAAAGGTTGGAGATGGAACAATACTTGATTGGGATGTCACTCCCAAAACTGGAAGAGGGTGAAGGGTTTATTGTGTGGAATTGTAGAGCAAGAGATTAGGGATGCAATAAGGACAAAAATACAGGAAAGACACCAGAAGTGATGGAATATCATCAGAAATTTAAAAATTGACAGAAGGAGAGATTTTTTTTTAAATTTGGTGAATTCTACATAATAGGAACCCAGAAGGATAAGAGGTCCCTAAATCATGGAAATAAGGGATGGCAAAAGTAACACTAAAGAAGGGAATGATCCACTGGACCCATGGTCATACAGACCCATCTCAATACTTAACCATGATTATAAGGTATTAATAACAATACTAACCAGTAGATTGAGAAGATATTAGCACGAGTAACAAACTTAGACAATTAGAGGTCTATAATGAGTATATAAAAGTTTGATAATATAAATAAGACACTAATGATGCAGAAGGATCCAAGAAAAAGATTTTACTAGTGGGACTGGATGAAGAAATCGCAATAAAGTGAGTTGTGAGTGTCTGAGAAGAACGCTGAGAGAGTTTAACTTAGTTGAACTAGAAGGCATTGATATTTAATATCTATGAGTGAACTAGCGTAATGGTAAAATGTGGAGAGGCGCTTTTAAAACTAAATCATTCTGACAAGAGGAACAAGTCAGGGAAACCCATTTTCTCAACTGCTGTTTGCCCTATATTTAGAGCCTCTAACCAAGAAAATAAGAGATTATGACATTACAGGTTACAGGTAGGGGAGGGGGGACTGCCCTGTTCACTCATGGTAACATATTAATATATGCGAAATACAGTGAAACATTTAGACTATGTTTTTGCAAAAATTATAATACTTCAATAGCTTACCACAGTATAAGATAAATGAGGGGAAAACCAAGACAACTGTAATGAACTACGTTCTGATATTTAACTTGGTAAGGAATTATCCATTTATATGGGTTCAGGAAAGGATATATTTGGGGATTTGGTTAAATCAGGACGTAGAGTTAGCCACTTTTTAAATATGGGAGGAAACCAAGCGAGATGTAAAATGTCATTTATGGAAAGCAAAGTGCAAGCTATTAAGATGTTTATTATGCCATTAGTTTTCTACATATCCCAATCATACATTTTCCCCGCTAGGATCACATACTGAGATAAAGTTAAAGAAAAGAATTGAAGGAGTTTTTCTAGGATAATTAAGAATGACAGAGTACAATGGAAGAAGATGGTTCTATCTGTTGATGAAGGGGGACTGGATATACCACATCTGGAGATGTACTTCAAGAAAACCCAGGTCAGACTGAAGAATTATATACTGCCTTCTGTTGGTTTCTTGCTGTTACCTGCATTTACATGCATGCATACCAAAGTATATTTAACCATTTATTGCGACCAGCTAGTCTTATTAGAATAAATACACCAAGACAAACTGCTTCATTTAATACACATTTACTATTACATTTTCCTTTTGGATCTACAAGCTTGCAACACAGATGCGGTCATCTCTCTATGGCAAATTCCCAAAGCTTGTTTATACACACTCATATTTATACTTTTTTCTCAGTCTGATGTATTACAATCTTCTTTTGTATAACACTTTTCTTTGTTCTTCTAATTTATGATTTGTCCTCGATTCTTCTTCAAGTTCGGTGGTCCAGGGAAACTAAGTCTTGCATTATCTGAAACGTGGTGTTCCAGCACCATCTGAAACTTGACGTTTCAACTTTATCTTACTTGGTGTTACATCTCTTTACTTCGTTGATGTCCTTCCAGCTGCCATCTGCGCAGTTATTTTTACAGACTTTGTTTCCCAATAACATACTCCTTTACATGGATGCCAATATCTACTTAAACTATATATGTTTGCCAGCACACTTACTATTTTTCTGCATTTTGTACTATTCCTAAATTAACCCTTTATATTTCATATAATTCTTGCGGCTTTTTATTCAAGCTAATAATCATGCTAGCAACAGTTTTGAAAAGACAGTGTATGCTATTATTCTTTCAATTCCCCCTTGTTATATTTTTTGGAGGAATGGACTAAACTTCAGTTAAAGAAAAGACTGCATTTGTTTCGTCAGCATTGCTATTTACAGTATTTACTACGACTTGTTGAGTTATTGCAACTCTTTGTAACCTGCAGCATATAAAACAATTTCAAGCTGTATTAATCAATTTAGCAATTTGGTCCTAGATGATGACCATCCTGTGAATATGTCCCACCAATTATGGGCAGTGTCAGCTTCTGTTTTTGTTTTTTACTATTAACACTGGGTATTTGAAACCACATATACAAACTGTGGTGCCACTTTAACAAACATTTTGAAATTTGAAGGCAATACTGTCCATTTACACAACATTTTATTCAGTTTACAAATTACTAAATTGTAATCTGTCTATCAAAGATACTTGTAATGACTTACTTCCATTGTGCTTGTAAATGTACAATCTGTGAGATATCTTGTTCTACTAGTTTTTAAATCTGCATTCGGTATCTTTAAAACTTGGAAATGTAATATTGAAGTACAATATTGTTTTTTGGTATTGTTGTCCTACCATAGTACAAGTGGATGGTATTTTTACCATTTGATCTGTATGAAGTATTGGCCTGTTACCTAAATTGGTAAGTATTTTAACCTATGGTCCTTTTTTTGTATTACTGTGTTGTTTATACAAATAAACAGAGTATTGGTAGAAATCATATCCTTTTTTCCTGTGTTGAGTTTATTCTTACTTTTGTGGTATTGTCTACACACTGTGAATTTTTTTGCATGACGTCTTTCCTTGTCAGAACTGTTACATGTTTGAGGTAATGTACATTATCTAATAGAGATAGAGCTGTTTACTGAAATGTTTATGTCAGTCTTTGATTCTTTCTCTACTTTTATGTATGTCTGACCTTGTTGCTGTTATATCTGTGTTAAATTTTATCTTCCCCAACATACATGCTGTATGCTTTTTACAAATGAAATTGTCTTGTGTTCTACTTTGTGTAGCATTTTTCTAACCAAGTTTTATTTGTGAAATATTGTAACTCCCTCTGTTTTGATGTTCAGAATGATGCAAATGAAATGTAGATGTTTGTGTTGAATGCTGCGTGCTTTGTCTCACAGCTGCATTTTTATCTATAGTCCTTGAAGCATGTTCCAGAGCATGTTCCAGACACTGAACATTCAGCTTGTTTCAAGCTGTACTAGAATATATGTATGCTAGCAAACAGAAATACATGTATTTAACTAACTGTATTATTTCTACATATATTACAGCAACAGACGTGTATGTGCATCTAACTAGCAAATAGATGTGCACATGCATTTATATATTTTTAAACATATGTATCACTGTATACATTCCCTCTGTTTTATTTTAAATACAAAACTGTCTATATCAGTATGTACTTTTTAGTCAGGTTATATTGCTATTAATAGAAACACATTGGGAAACAAAACCTTGAGTTTTTTTTGGATACAGCAAGTTAACACAGTTTTATATTGTCAACACAATGACAACCATTACTATTAGAATTGGATGAATCTGAATATGACTCTATACAGTGATGTTCTATACAATAATTTATTGACAATGCTTGAGGATTTTATTGCATTGCAGTCTTATTTTTTGAAAAAAAAAACATGTCACAAATGTCAAGCTTTGACTTGTTACTCTATTTACATAGATAAACCATTTGCTATATACTGTACAGAATACACTTGCTTGTACAGATTGTTTTTGCATTTGTACATACATGGCTCTAATGTAAACTCAGTCCAATTTTGAAACCCAGCATTAAAGTGAAGCCTGCTAACATTATTTGAAACATTAAAATATATTTTTGGTATTACCACTTTGCACATTTATTTGAGTTCCTTTTCCAGTACTGTTTACACAGTTAGTGTAAAACTGAAAGCATGCCCTTCCCCCTGTAGTATACATCATTTTATTGCAGTATTGTTTATTTGTTTTATGCTATGAGAATTGAATGTATGCTTGCCTTTTGGCTGTTATGTAGACTGCGACACTTTCCTCTTACACATTTGCTTATTTTTTTTTTTTGCCATTTTGAAAAACAAAAAATATTTTTTATAAAGCTTTTGCTGTTGCCTATACTGTCAAAGTTGTAATAGGAATCGCTTTTACTCATTTTGAAAAGACGTTTACTGTTACTAGTAGCTATTTGTACCCTCTCTTTTTGTAAAGGGACCTGCATCATTTATTCTAACTGCATACTATAGCTCATGTAGTGACTGTACTAGGTGCAGTATTTACTTGCAAACAGATTATGAATGACATGTATGCACAATTGTGACGTCTTATTACAATTACCAAACAGGATTTTTGTAGACTTTTGTGCTTTTTGCTTAATGCTGCACATGAATACTTAACAATAATGTTTTAGTAACAATAATGTTTTTAGAAAAATGTAAGCCATTTGGCCTGGCGACCAGTCTTGTTTCCTTGACATTATAATTTTCAGTACCAGTAACATTTTATGTTATGCAACATTCCTTGTAACTACGCATTTCAGCCTGGAAAGATTTGAGCTCACATACTTTTTTTTTCTTTCTGTGCATTTCAGACGCTTAACCCATAACTCTTTCAGCACTTACTCATACCTTCAGTCATTCATTAATATACTTGCAACTTGATATTAGAATGCAGTTGTAATAAACATTAACTTGCCTAACTATGCATAATATTGTTTTTGAATACTGCTTTGCTGGAGTTTTTGCTATTTTTGATGCTATTATACAATTACAAAATACTGTAAGAAACAAAAGACATATTGGCTTGACTAACACATGCTTAAAACAGATATATTTACATGATTTACATTTGCTGTTGTGTGCCTTTTGCTGCACTTTAGCTGAAAATAAAATACATGCAGTCAGTCTTGTGACGTCATGTCTTTACTATGTTTAACTACTCTCATGTGATTTTTATGCCCTAGAACTGTTTTATTTGAAATGGTTTTAAAATGACCATTTAAGTGGATTGCTTTAACTGAATGAAAGTTTCTGCTGTGTACACTTAACCATTTTTTAAAGGTAGAATAGTATGTTGTAAAATATTTTCTATCAGCGTAGATAACTGCTGTTGCTTTAATTCTTAACTAACCAGATATTTGTCAGTATTCTGTTCTGCTGACTTTAAAGCTCTTATGCACTTCTGAAAAAGTGTTTGCATATGTGGTCTGAACTTTCTGAACTCACTCTGACTGTGTCTTAGAAGTTTATTAAATCTTTTTGTCAGTTCACCATGAACCTCATCTCTGTTTTTATTTGTTTTGTAATGTGCAGTGGTTTTATGTCACTTCTGTCTAGCAAGATGTCCAGAAGATTTTTTAAATGACTGACTTGACTGATATTGTAACTCTGAAATTAACATTTTACATGTGGTGACAGGAAATAATGCATTTGGTTGTTTACCATTACTTTTATGACATTGTACACAGAAAGCAGTTTCATATGACCTGCACAAAAATGTTTACTGTCATACCAATGATGTTGCTGTTTAAGATACCAGTCAAACGTAATGCATTTACATAAAGCATTGACATTAACTTTACCTAGTAAAGTACTACCTGTGCTACAGTTATGTTTATACCAATCTTTAAATCCTGACCATACATGTTCTGGACTATTATTAATGTCTACCTGAAAGGTAGTCTTAAACTATACACTTTTGTGTTTTATAGCATCCATGCTGTAGAATGAGAAACAAAAAGAAAATTACCAGTTTCTGTGTGGAAGGTGGCCAAATCTTCCATCGAGAAAGCATGGAAAGTTCCTCATTGATTCTCTCAAAAGGTGGTCAAACACAGCTGGCAAATTCAGCTGTGCGAATGTACAGGACCTGTGTAACTTGCAGAGATGCACTGTTCTGCTACTTGATACTGTGCACAAGAAGGAGGCAAACGTTTGCACTGCAACTGGACGTACTAACTGAATAAAATGAAAACGAAGCTGTAGTTGTCACAATAAGAAACCATTCGGTCAGTCAACTGTGGCTCGCCATTGAAGAATTATATACTGCCTTCTGTTGGTTTCTTGCTGTTACTTGCATTTACATGCATGCATACCACAGTATATTTAACTATTTATTGTGACCAACTAGTCTTATTACTGTATTGTACTAACTACAATAACTACACTGAGACAAACTGCTTCAGTTAATATGCATTTACTATCACATTTTCTTTCGGATCTACAAGCATGCAACACAGATGCTTGTCAGCTGTCTAAAACAAATTCCTAAAGCTTGTTTATACACACTCATATTTATACTTTTTTCTCAGTCTGATGTATTACAATCTTCCTTTGTATAACACTTTCCTTTGTTCTTCTAATCTATGATTTGTCCTTGATTCTTCTTCAAGTTCGGTGGTCCAGGGAGACTCAGTCTTGCATTAGCTGAAACGTGGTGTTCCAGCATTATCTGAAACTTAATGTTTCAACTTTATCTTACTTGATGTTACATCCCTTTACTTCGTTGATGTCTTTCCAGCTGCCATCTGTGCAGTTATTTTTACAGACTTTGTTTCTCAATAACATACTCCTTTACATGTATGCCAATATCTACTTAAGCTATATATGCTTGCCAGCACATTTACAATTCTTCTGCATTTTACACTATTCCTAAATTAACCCTTTTTATTTCATATCATTCTTGCAGCTTTTTATTCAAGCTAATAATCATGCTATCAACAGTTTTGGAAAGACAGAGTATACTAATATTCTTTCACAGCCTACTTTATTTGGTGCAGGATAAGGGACATATGCAGAAATGGAAGGCAATGATGTTGTAATGAGATACTGTTGGTAGGACTGGAAGACAGGTTAGTATATGGGGTGAACTAGAGCAGGACAATTTGGAAGAATATCTAGGCCCATCTTTAAAAAATAGCTTAAAAACGTGCTTGATCTAAAGATGACGTGCAATTGGGGGCATAAAATCCTAACTACAGGACACAGGACACTTACTATGGGTAAAAAGGTAAGATTGGGAGAAATACAAAGTTATGGAGAACAGGTAACCGTGAACTAAAGTAATGGGGACACATACTGAAGTGTGGTCAAATATCTTAGGAGGAGGCTAAGTATGAGTTTCAGCTAAGGGATAGTCACCAGTTAGTATATAGGGTTAGCTGCACAGTTTAGAGGGAAAATACGAGCAAAGATGGGGAATGAGACCTTTCAAATACAGTGGAATTGATGCTAGAAGCAAGATCAAATGTAACTTGTTGAAAGATGTTATTACTAAGTACAGTCTACAAAGCACTAATAGAAATTAAGTCCCCACTGAGTGTGAAGCTGGGAAAAGACTGGAATGAAAGGATAGGAGAAAACTTCTCAGAAGAGGACTGAAAAGAGATTTACATCTCACTGAGATATGCTACAAAATCTAGGAAGTTTTGAATGTTTGCATAGAAATGCCTAAATAAGTACTTCTATACACCCGGGAGACTACAGAGAATGTTCCCCACTGTGCCTGCAGAGTGCTGGAGATATGATAAATTGGAAAGGGGAACATATTTTGTGGCTACATAAAACTATCCCAGTACACGTTGATCACAGACAGGATGGAGAATAGGATATCACACTATGATTCACATTTAAATATGTCCATGCTCTTGCTAAGTGAGGTAAAAGAGAGGCTCCCAGCCTGTAACGACATTACTCACATTACTCCTGATAGTAGCCAAGAAGGCTATAATCAGAAAGTGGAAAAATGAAGTAATTCCAAGAATGGAGAACAAAGCGAAAATGATGAATGAAATTAAAGATATGAACTAAAGAGTATGGATAACAGCAAGGGTAAATTACTCAAGCAAAAAATGGAGTATTTGGGACAAAATAAATATAAACAATAAAATATAGAAAACTTAAGATTAGGAAATTTATACAAAGAAGGAAAAGAAAATCTGGGGGATATAAAAACACCTAGAATTAATAAACATCCTCTATGGAAAAGAGTCTGAAGAAGGACAAAGTTGACCTGGCCTCAGGTTTAATGTACATAGATATTATAGGCTAGCATTACTGTGTTGACTGTTGTAAAAGAAGTGCTGAGGAACCTTTGAAGTACAGCTACTTGTATTAATGAATAATGTAAGATAGTGACCTTCTAGTAAGATGTACGAGATGGTTTATAAAAATATTTAAGACTATGTAAACTATGTATGCAATGTGTTAACTGTTAAAACCTACAGAATGTGATCTGTTTTGACTCAGTTTTATTCTTATGCATGCAGTAATCTTGTTTTGATTCAGATTTTGTACTGTGATGTTGGACTAATAAACATTGCTGTTTAAAAAAAAATGTTCCAAAACACAAAAAGCCTCCTGGCACGTAGCCATGACTCATTCATGCAACTACATGTTCAAGGCATGCCAGTGCAGGGTTTCTAGACGGTTGGGCATGCAACTGCTCCTGCAAAATGCTGAATGTTCTGCAAGCATGCCACCACTGGAAGAAAAAAAAAATGGAATATCAAATGCCAGGTCAGATCTTCAATATGTACAACCAATGTCTTGAGGGAAACTCCATAGACGTCATGCAAGCCGATCGCCCGGTATACCACTTGCAATGCTCAGCAAAGCATTCACTCATATCTGTGGAGCAACCAACTCTGGTGCTGCAGTGGGCCAAAATTCTGACTACAGCCCAGGTAGCCTAATATCAGTTAGTGAATCAGGTGGCTGACAGAGCTGGGAAAAGAGTATGGGACTGCCTATCATAAGGAAAAGATGGGGCAGAGATGCAATGTACTGCATAAGTCCCTTACAGGAGGTATGGGATGAAAATGCACAGCTTGGGGGGTTGTATTAGGTTCAACAAGCCACTGAAGGATGGCAGCCTTCAAGATTACAACACTAAGGTATTTTGGGCTTTCAAAATGATGTAGGTTGTATGTCTTGATGCAGATCATATGTCCCTTTTCCCACGGGCGCAACTAGGCCATTACAAAATGTCCTTTACTAACCTCACTAGTGGTGTACATGGGTAAAACCCTCACTATGACCCAGATGACTTGAGTTTGATTATTGTCTCAGGCGCTTAATGGCAGAGGCAGGGAAGGATAGGTATGTCTAGCCTGGAAGAAGAGGGTTAGCATGAATAGTGTGCGAGTCTCTTTGGCTCAGAAAAAGTTTGTGACCCCGTGGGGGAAATAAGCCAGCCAGGATGGAAATGGGTGGGCAGAAAAGGTATGTCTGCTCAGGGCCTGGGGTAGGGATGTTTACCTGGCCTTGCTTTATTGCCATCCAGGCTCCAATGAGGCCATCATGCGAATGGGAGAGATTAGGGTCATAGCTTAAACATAAGAAAGTACAGTTGTGTACACTTACCATAAATGTAGATGTTCAAGTGTATTCACTGTTGCAGTCATTACATTTGGGTAATCTGCTGGCAGGTTGCCCTCAGTCAGCCTGATTAACAAAGTTTTGGGTCCCGAGTCAGTTGCTGTCCCTTCTTCCATGACGTCAGGTCATCAGGGGTATAAAACATGCAGCCGATGCCATTACATCAGTTTTTCTTGCCCCAGATTTCAGGTGCCCCCCAAATGGGGAACTATATATATATATATATATATATATATATATATATATATATATATATATATATAAGTTAAAACACAAATATACCACCAAACAAAAGCAAATACACCAAAAAGGCTTTTAAGCACAGTAAAAGAAAGGAGAAGTATAGTAAGAGAAAAACAGGGGCCTGGAGGGTGGGTAACCAGGACTGCAACAGTGAATACACTCAAACATCTACATTTATGGTAAGTGTACACAACTGTACTATGTTCTTCGTGTTTCACTGTTGCAGTCATTACATTTGGGTAGAATCCCAAAGCTATGGTTGGGAGGATGGATTTATACAGCATTAGGAGCAGCTATAAGGCCCTGCAGAACAGCAGTGGCAAAGCCAACTCTGGATTTAGAGAAGAGAGGTAAATGGTAATGTTTGGTGAAGGCATGAACTGAGCTCCAGGTAGTAGCTTCTAGAATGTCTTTGGTAGGAACCCCTCTGAGAAAGGCTGCAGAAGTAGATGCAGCCCTGGTGGAATGAGATCTGATCCCCTTGAGGATAGGCTTACCGTGGTGCATATAGCAGAAATGAATACAATGGCTTATCCATTTGGAAATAGTCTGCTTTGAAATAGCTTTTCCCTCTGAACCTGCAGCAAATGCCACCAATAGTTGTTCAGATTTTCTTAGAGTTTTTGTCCTGTTTAAGTAGAATCTAAGTTGTCTGTGTACATCCAATGAATGCAGAATCCGCTCACCCTTGTTCTGTGGATTTGGGAAGAAAGTTGGAAGATGAATGGTCTGATTAAGAGCCACACTGGATACCACCTTAGGCATAAAGGATGGATTGGTCCTAGGAGTCACCCTGTCCGGGTAAAAAATAATGAAAGGCTCCACTGCCATAAGAGCCTGTAATTCTGAAATCCTTCTAGCTGAAGCGACTGCTAAAAGGAAAGCTGTTTTCCAGGAGAGAAATTTTAGGTCTGCAGTAGCAGCTGGCTCAAAAGGAGGGAGAGTGATTTTTTTCCAAAACAAAATTGAAGTCCCATGCAGGAGTTGGCGCTCTCCTGGGAGGTCTTAAATTTTTGGCCCCTCTGAGATACTGCTTTAGCAGAGGATAAGAGAAGAGGGGAGGCTCTGTGTTGTAATGAGCTGAAATGGCAGAGGCATGGATTTTTATGGAAGAGAAAGATATACCCTTGTGAAGCATCTCAGTTAAGTATTGCAGAATCTGAGGAATATTGGGCATTGCTGTGCTTATTCCTTGTGATTGGTTCCAGGCACAGAATCTTTTCCATTTGTCAGCATAAGATTTTCTAGTACTAGGCCTTCTAGCCTCCAAAATGACATCCATCACAGGTTTGCTGAGGGATGCCAAGGGTGAAATTAGTTGATTAGCCACGCTGCAAGATTCAAAGTTTGGAGATGAGTTTGCAGAATGTGGTAGTTCTGCTGAGACAGTAGGTAAGATGTCTGAGGCAGGTGCCAAGGAGGAAGGTGTGACACATTGCGCAGGAGTGGGTACCAGTGTTGGCGAGGCTAGTCTGGAGCAATCAGAATAATTTTTGGTTTGTCCTGTCTGACTTTTAGTAGACCTTTGGAGAGCAGAGGCAGAGGGGGAAAAGCATAGAGTGATAGGCTTTTCCAGCTGAATGATAGAGCATCCAATTTCAAAGCTTTTTTGTGATGAATTCTTGTGCAGAATTTGTCTAACGGATAGTTCTGGGGTGAAGCAAAAAGATCCATGTCTGGGCTCCCCCATCTGCGCATCAACATGTTGAAAACTTGTGGTTCCAGTTTCCATTCATATGGATCCATAAGATTTCTGCTTAGTTCATCTGCCAGAGTATTTAGCTTTCCTGGCAGAAATTAAGCTTGTAGTTGTATTTGGTAGGTCAAGGCAGTGTTCCACAATGCCATGGCTAGTCTGCAAAGGGGGTAGGAATGTGTAACCCCCTGCTTGTTTATGTGGTGTTGTCTGTCTTTATCATTAGTTGTCCTGGATGAAGATAGTCCTTGAAGGCTGTCAGTGCATTCTGTACAGCTAACATCTCTTTCTGAATGACATGTAGGTGCATTTGATGTGGGCTCCATTTGCCCTGAATGCACTTTCCTGCCAGATGAGCCCCCCCAAGCATAGTCTAATGCATCTGTAGTTAGGGTTTGGGTGGCAGGGGGTGGAGTGAATGTCAGTCCCTTGTTTTGGTGCAGACAAGGTATAATAGGAATCATTGTTTCCAGGCTGTGACAATGTTGACTCCATAAACTTTTTAAGTACCACTGAAGTTTCCTCATATGCAGTCTTGCATATGGAATTAGAAAAATGCAGGAGGTCATGAACCCCTAGGCTTGCAGAATTTGTCTTGCAGATAGCAGGGTTTTTGTGGCCACCTGTTTGAAGTAAGTCACCAATTGAATTTGCTTTTCTGGCGTAAGGTAGGTCAACTGGGCAGTTGTATTTAAGCTTGCACCCAGGAATGTAATTTTTTGAGAGGGTACCAGTTGTGATTTCTTTTCGTTTATGGTGTACCCTAGACAAGTCAGAATCCTTTTTACAAATGCCAGATGCTTTAGAAGAATGTCCTTGTTTTCTGCCTGAATTAGACAATCATCCAGGTATGGATATATTTGAATATTTCTTTGCCTGCAAAATGCAATTACTGGTGCCAGGCACATTGTGAAGTAGATAAGCCAAAGGGCAGTGCAGAGAACTGGTAATGTAAGTAGCCTACTTTGAAGCAGAGGTATCTTCTGCAAGATTCCCTGATTGGGATATGCAGGTAAGCCTCTTAAGTCTAGAGTTACCAACCGGGCATCTTTGCCTAGCATAGGTAGTAACTGTTGAAGAGTCAGCATCTTGAATTTTGGAATGTCCAGAAATGTGTTGGATAAGTCCAGAATTGGATCACATGATGTGTCTTTTCTGGGTACCAGGAAGAGTCTTGAATAAAAACCTTGTCCCTTTTCCTCTTCTGGTACTGGTTGGAAAGCCCCCATGTTCATGAGGGACAGAACTTGTTTCTGGGCCCCTGCCCACTGAGTAGGGGGCTGATCTGGCCATCCGTTTGGGATTGGCAACGTGTGGAAATGAAATCTGTATCCCTGGGATACTATATTTAAAACCCACTTGTCCTGGGTAATAAGTTGCCAGTTTTGTGCATGAAGTGCCAGCTTTCCCCCCAAAGGGGCGGCTAAAAGGTAAGTGTTTGGTGACTGTAGAGGGAAATCATTGAGACTGTTTATCATAGGGAGGTGCCTTGTTGTTTCCAGATTTGGAGGTGGAGGCACCCCATTGCTTTGTTCTAAAAGTTCCTTGTGACTGAAAACTGGAGCCTTTGGAATGTCTGAATTTGAGTTGAGTGTCTCTCAAGGTACTGGAAAGGACCAGTTCTTAGTAGGCCAGTGTCTACTAAACCTTGGCGGTTGCACTTGTAAGAAATCTTTCACAGTTTGCATATATTTAGCTTTATCTTCCATCTTTTTTAACACTTCTTCAGCCTTATTAACAAAGAGACGTTCCTGTAAAGGAGCATCCAACAATTTTGCTTTAACATGATCAGGCAGAGTTTGCTCTTTGAGCCAAGCATGCCTTCTTAGCACAGATCCGGTTACAGCAGCCCTGCAAGAGGCCTCCAAGGAATTAAAACTACATTGCAAAGTATGTTTTCCAACTTGTTCAGCTGAATGTAATAAATCCTGCAAATCTTTATTTTCCACACAGTCAGAGATTAACATAATTTTCTGCTTAAGTAGTCCCATGATATGCTGTTGATATTTAAGCATATGAAATTGACAGTTTAAAGCCCTGATTGCCAAGGTTGCAGAAGTGTAAACCTTCTTACTCCATCTATCCAGCACCCGGGAATCTCTATCAGAAGTGGTAGGATTTTTAGCAGTAGAGGCCTTAATGCCGTTGGGACCCTGAGAAATGGTTTCAGGATCAGCAGTAGGATTTTTGAAAATTTGTGGGAGTCAGGAACCCTGTAGCATCTGTCTGGCTTGCTAGGAGCCAGAGGCAGAGAATTAGGAGTCATACTAGATTCTGAAAAAACATCATCAACAATGTCTAGAACAGGAGGTATAGCCTAAGGCCTATGCTGAGGAAGAAGAAGAAAATCCTAAAGTCTCTTTTTAGATTCACAGAAATCCTGACTTTCCCAGTGGAAATGTTCCCTTAAGGTATGTAAAGTTTCCCCAAAAGAGAAATCCTCAGGGGAGAAGCAGAAGGAATGGAATCTTCTGCGTCAGAGTCCTCATAAGTAGGTATAGATAAATCCTGTTCAGAAGAAGACTCAGAAGAAATAGAATCCTGATCAGAAGATACATAATCAATGTCTTGCCTAGGCTTCTTAGCAGAAGGGGGTTAGCTACCCCTGATCAAGGTAATTAAATCTTCAGCCATTTTGATCATTTGTTTTTTAGGCATAGGGGCCTGCACACATGGCCCAAGCATCGTTTTTTAGACATAGAAGTAGATTTTGGCCTTAGTTTTGAAGATGGCATCGGTTTAATATACAAATCTTTAGGCCTGAAAACACCCTCAGAAGCCGGTGCCTGCACAGTGGCTCCAGACCCATCTAAGGTAGAAACATCAGCGGGTTCAATACTTAAAGCATCTTGTGGCATAGCAGACTCCGAATGGGTCTCAGTAGAGGCCTGCGAATCAAAAGTAGCGGGCATCAGGGGCTGCGAAAGCGCCTCATTGAGTACCGGCAAAATAGCGACTGACTTAGGAGAAGCATCGTCGTCAGTTTTGGACTTCAATGGCCTGTCTGTCTTTTTCTTTGCATTTTTTAGGTATTCCAGTAGTCGGATTGCTAACCGAAGTCATTTTTGGATAGTTAAATCATGAGCCAAAATATTTAGAAGCAAAAATATACCAACGTTTAATAGTGCGTTGATTAAATCTAGCATAAAACCGACAGCAAGGTACATTATGATCAGGGCCTAGGCAAGGAATAAAGTACAAATGAAAATCTTTATGAGGTATTTGCTTCCCACAAGTAATGCAATTATTAAGTTTTACTGACATCTGTAAGGAGCAAGAAAAAGTTTCCCCAGCGGGGTACTTAACTTTAAGTTGAAGACTTTGGTTCTGAAACTCGAAAACGAAAATTTCAGGAGTCAGCTGATCGGCACTTGTGAACTGCTTCTGCTTCGGACACGGTGCGGCAGGAAAGACTAATGTAATGACGTCGGCTGCATGTTTTATACCCCTGACGACCTGACATCATGGAAGAAGGGACAGCAACCGACGCAGGACCCAAGACTTTGTTAATCAGGCCGACAGAGCAACCTGCCAGCAGATTACCCAAATGTAATGACTGCAACAGTGAAACATGAAGAACATCTCTTCAGCTCACTTCCTCACCAGATTCTGATAGTTGCCAGGGCTGGGACTGACAAATTTGGCTTGTGGTGGAAATGCCATGTGTCTTTGAAGTGTACTTAGGCACACACCAGGCATGGAAGAAATTAGGGCTTATAGAGGAGTCACATTACCTTAAAAGAAAGAGAAAGCACTGATTAAATAAGACCAATCGTAAAAAAAGGGAAAATAAAATAAAAAAAATTATATATCCTCTACTGCTAAGATGCTGGCAAGAGCACAAAGCACCATCACAGCTGCCTGATTGACAGCCTACTCTATAATGTTCTTGCGAATGCAGTGGAGGTGGTGTGAAGTCCCAGCTTAGGGGGAATAAAAAGGCCCTGTCCAACTGGACAGAAGCTTGATGGTGAGCAGGCATGGGGGGAATGACAGAAACACATATATATCTGTGGTACTTCGGTGTCAAGGATTAAACCCACAGTGATAATGGTGGGTGAAAGTTGTGTAGCTACAGCAGTGACTGCCATGATATCACCACAATGTGTCCAAAGTTGAATTACACACTCACTGGCATCATCAATATCACACACAGGCATGTGGTGTCAACTGCAGAATGTCTGCCATCCATATCTGTAGCGGATTCTGCAAACACACTCTACAGTGTGACATCCTCATTCTATTTATTCAGTAAGGGCATCAATGTTTTCTGCTGCCTCATCTGCTTTATGTACAGGCTGCTCTACCTCGCTAACATCAGCGACTGTAATTACTGTTGAGGCACACCTAAAATATTTAGAAGTTTCACTTGTGAAATCAAAAACATGCAAGCTTTACATGGAACATGCAACAGCAAAGACCAAACACAAAACCACATAGCTGACTCCCTGGTCACTTTCATCTCTAGTCTTGGCTTGCTATGCCTCACCAGTGCAAATGCAATTCTAGGTGGTCACAGAGTTGCTTCCATTCCAAAATAGTGGGCTTGTAAACCCTTCTTGAAAACTATATGCTGCACTAAACTCTGCTATACAAATATCTTGGAATACTGAAATGAAACATATTTTAGCAGTCAGACTCCATACCAAAATCCAATGCCACGGTGGTACGGTGGTAGCGTTGTGACGTCACATCAAGAGGTTCTCCTGTTCGATTCTCGGGAGTGGCAGTGCCTTCTGTGTGGAGTCTGCATGTCCTCCCCGTGGCTGGGTAGTGTTCAAAAGACATGCGTGCGTAAATGGGCATGCCTTCGTTGAAGGTTGGGCGTCGAGCTGGCACCTCAGCGTTTTGTAAAAAAAAATTTACTGCCAATCATTAGCAGACCGGAGTTCCGCTGTGGTGACCCCCTTACCGGGAAAAAGCCGAAAGACAAACAACAACAAGACTCCATACCAAAATCCCCCTTACTGCCACACATAGAAACCTCTATCAGAAGAAGCACTACCTTTTGCTTATTTTCCATGTCACTGCAGATAAGGTCCCCATATACCTATTCTGCTCCTGTGCCTTCTTTTATACTTTATCTTGCATGTTGGCAACAAGCTGCCTGCACTCAAAGGTGATCCCTCTAATGTCCAGCAACCACATTTCCCTCTACCACTACCTCTGCCCAACTCTTACTGCAGCAACCACCTCAGCACAAGTAAGAGTCCTGCATGCCTGCATGGCACTGAAGAGGACCACATTCCTCTCTTCTGTAAAGTTCAATTTACATTTTCTGCTGCTTATTGTGACCCTGTTTCAACAGAATCTAAATGGTGGCATATAGAACAGTAGCATAAACCATTGACATGTATATCACACTATATATTCAGTGGAACATATCCATGTTTCTCATGAGAAGAAAACTATTAACTGCTTTGTTCAAAAAAAGTGACGCAACCCCTTGTCTAACATACTAGTATCAGAGTTAACCAAATGAATGGTGGTATACTGCAATGCCAATGAGATTTAAGTATTAGACTCTACATATAGGTAGTGAGAACCAATGACAACTTTTTTTATAAATCATGTTTTAAAATAAGAGGCTGCAATTAACAATGGGGGCATTTTAGACTTAGCAACAAATATCTGCTTACAGACTATGGTCTGTGTATATGCAGTGGATAACACACGCACTCAGGTAACTCCACAGCAAGTACAAGTATGACTCTGTCATTGTCCATGTGGGTGTGAATGACCTGAGATGCACCTCCCTGGCCTACATGAAAAGAGACATGGAGGAGTTCTTGGACTATGTGGCCAAGACAGGTATGACCCTAGCCCTGAGTAACATCCTTCCATCGCCCAGAATGGTACTGCAGTACAAGCAGAAAATGACTGAATTCAACAATTGGCTAAGCTTCTGGTGTCATTCTAAGGGGATCCAGTAGCTGTCTGCTTGGGATGACATGACTGACAGATCTCGATGCTTTGCCAGAGATGGCCTGCATCTGTCACCCTAGGGTTTCTGGTTACTGGGTAAGGCTCTTGCCACCCGTATAGTGCCTTCTTTAGGCAGTGTTCCAAAGACCAAATTACCACCATAACAGCTATAAATAAATGCAATCTGAGGGTCATGCTGCTCAATGCTAGAAGTCTAAATCTCAAGATGCACTCGCTCGAAGCACTCCTCAAAATGGAGAACATCGACATTTGTGCTTTAACGAACACCCCTGCACTACCAGGCTATAAACTCATTCCACACCTTTCAGCCCCAGAACATGGACCGAAGCTCCAAAGACGGTGGCGTCTCCATATTCATAAAGGATATGCACACGTCCAGCTAGTAGCCCAACATAATGCATCAGAGGTACTTCAAGTGCAACAGTGGTAAGACGGCGATTCAGTTTGTAGCCTGCTCTAGGTCCCCAACCATGTCCCAAGACTCTCACTCCACATTCCTAAACACCTTGGAAACTATTAGGGTCAAACCCAACACTATCATACTGGGTGACTTCAACTACCTCTCCATCAACTGGGAAAACTACTCATGCACCAATACACTTGCCCAACACTTCCTGGAATTCATCAATTCCAATGTGCTGGACCAGCTCATCATTACCCCCACTAGAGGAAACAACATCCTTGACCTGGTTATTACTAACATAGGCAACCTTTGCTCAACACCAACAGTCAATTCCTCCCTGGATAGATCTGACCACAAACCATGGAAATCCACATCTCACCCACACCACCAGCAAAGGTAACCACCATGAAAAACTTCTCCAAAACTGACTTTGGGCACCTAAAAACACAGGTGGCTAACTTTACAGCACCCATACAAATGGAAAATAGGTGCATGACTGCCGAATCATACACCAGTTCACTGTATGAACACCTACATAAATGCATGGAACTGGCCATACCCAACAGAACCAAGACACTCTTCTCCAAAAAAAGGAAGCCAATCTGGTGGTTCCCTACCATTAACAAACTCTACAACAAAAAGAAGAAACTGTTGCAGAAAAAGGTGAATTCCCAAGACTGGAAAAACTCCCTTATTAGCCTCAACAAAAAGTTGAGATCCCTCATCAAAACCTCTAAAGCTAGCTAGCTATGAAGGCAGAACTGCGGCAGACACTAAAAACAAGCACAATGCCTTCCACAGTTATACCAAGAAACTCCATAGCAATACCCAGATTTGCTCTGGGTTACTGCACAATGGTACCACCTATACTGAGCTAACAGATATTACCAACATACTAGCCGATAGATTCAGTGCCAATTTTACCCCTCTCTCCCATAAAGGACCAAACACAATACCAGAAGAATGCCAAGCACCAAGCAGTACTGCAGCACAGGTTAAAGCTGCATTGTCCAAGGCCAAGAATACAGCTTCCATGGGATGTGACAACTTCCCTGGCTGTGTTCTACATGAACTACAAAGTGAACGGGCATCACACCTGTGTGCCCTGTTCAATCACAGCCTCACCTCCGGCTTTGAACCTACAGAATGGCAAACTGCTACAGTCATCCCTCTCCATAAAGGAGGAGCAACTACAGACCCTGGGAATTACTGCCCAATTAGCCTGATGAGTCTGATATGTAAGGCTATAGAGTGCATCATCATGGATCTAATTAACAAGGATATAGGGACTCTCCAAACTCTGGATCCCACGCAATTTGGCTTTGTGAAGGGTAGATTATGCCTGCTCAACCTGGTTGACTTCTTTGAGTCGGTCACCAAAGCTGTGGATGAGGGCAAGGCAGTTCATACAGCCTACCTCGATCTGGCCAAGGCCTTTGATATCATTCCCCACTCAGGAATTATTGATAGACTCATCAAACTAGGCATCAACCCCTATATCACTGGGGAGGGGGCAAACTGGCTCACAGATAGAACCCACAGAAAGTAGCAGACTCCAAGTCAGACTGCCGACCAGTCACGAGTGGAGTCCCACAGAGATCAGTCCTGGGTCCTGGGTACTAGGTCCTCTCCTGTTTAGCATCTACTTCTCAGAAGTCCAGGCCAACACGGAGGGACTCTGGCTGACCAAGTTCGCTGATGATTGCAAGCTGGGAGACATTATTAACTCCCCAAGTGATGCAGACATCATACAGAAAGGCCTCACTGACACCAATGACTGGTGTCGAAACCATGGCCTTAAGGTTAATGCCAAAAAATGCATTGTCATTCCCTTTGGGAAAAACTCAGTTCCCACTAATTACCACATTGATGGTAGCCCACTGAACACTGAAGGTGTTATAAGAGATCTGCGGACACAGGTTGACAGCAACCTCTCCTTCAACCACTATATTACCAATGTGGTCAGAAAGTCCTTCTATATGGCACATCTCATTACCAAGGGTTTTGCATCCAGGAAGAAAGAGGTCATCATCTCTCTCTACTCTTCCCTCGTTGGACCGATCATCAAGTATAATGCCCCATTTGGCATGTACCTCACTAAACACCTATAACAGCTGGAAAGGCCACAAAAGTACCTCACGAAGAGGATCCTAGGCCTTAAACACATGCCCTTCATGGACAGACTCAAGAAATTCCAGCTTTTCTCTGTCTCATATCGTTTATTAAGAGACTTACAAAGCCATGTCTGACCCAGCCTTGCCAGAAATGTTACGCCTAAAGAAATCCCAATCCCTCCGCACCACATGCTCCAGAGACCTCAACCTCATTACCACAATCAACAGAACATGCTGGAGGGACAGATTCATAACTCAGAAACTGCCCATGCTCTGGAACAGACTTCCCATTCGTGTCAAACAGAGCACCTCACTGGCCCTTTTCAAGAGAAATCTTGATGAGTGGATGGGAAATAGAAAGTTCACCCCAGAGATCACTCCAGTGGCTCTACATGATAGAGGCACCAGTGGCAGCATGTTGCCAGGGCACTTCTATGGGCTAGGCTTGTAAAGTCTCCAGGGCCGTTGGCCTAGTACACACTCATGAACCTGAGAACCTATTAATTCAAAGTACATATCCATAACTGACTGAAATTAATTATAATGTCTGTTCCTACATTTCTGCTTTGGGTCACTCCACATTCCGTATGAAATGACCGATTGTTTGATACATATTTCAACTATGCTTTCTAGCAGACTGGAATGTACATTTTAATCCAGGTGTAGTAATAACACATAATTTTAGAATACAAGAAAATGAAATGCAGATGCTTCTTGTAGGCTGTACTTTACAAAGGAAAATTGCTGTTTCTTTTTCTCCCACCCAGCACGTTCAGGGGACACTGCTTTGAATAGCCAGTTGATTACACTTTGATGAAAGCATACCAATATGCAACATGCCTATCTGCATAATACACTGTCCAAATGTAAATACCTCTGTTGCTGTACAATGTGACATCAAGCAGCAGCAAGTCCATCTGTGATTATTTAAATACAATTCTGATACCCTGCAGTAACCTAAAACCTGCAGCATTTTCTACTTATTAATCAGAAGCTTAACATACAGCACATATGCATAACTAGGCAGCAACCAATTACAGTCTTCCTCCCTGCATTCCTTTTAGGCCATGTCACAGTTTGGGTATGCAGTGAACCATCTGTCAAACAAGCAGTTCAACTATCATTTAACAAAGACAATGGCATGTTCATTTTAATTTTCTTACAGCAATAATTCACAAACTGCAACTCATTCTTACAATAGCAAATGTACATTTTAATATACAGTTTCATATACTTTTTTAAATATTACATATGTACTAAAAAGGCAAATGCAACACAACTTCTTTTACTTTTAGATTTTAAATAAGTTTACAAATGTTTAATTCAATAAAGCTTTAGTACAACTTTTCTTTTTTCCTGCATTTTTCTTTTGAAAAAAAAAAATTACTGTACATGCTCCCTGCTTGCTACAGCTTTGCAGAATATGAGTATACTAGTGACATCTGCATAAATATCCTCAGATGATTACTGTTGTCTGGCTTATTTGACACAGCTGTTTATAGGATCATGGGAAATACAAGACAGTTAAAGTCTTGCAACCATTTATGCCTTGACAGTACCCATCCTCAGACTGATCCTACTCTCTCAAGTAGAGTCAAGCCAGGGTGTACTTGTGAATACCTGTCCAATCATCCAGTTCCTGTTTGAAGAATGAAAATGTATCACATTGCTGAATTTGCAGCGGGAGCCTATTTTAGAAGTGGGTTGGCACTGTGTATTGACTATCACTCCACCTTGTTTTATTTATCTGCTGGTGAAGATTTGACTCTCATATTCTGTTTTTTGTGGGACTAGTTAATTTGCGGAAATATAAAAGATACAGGACCACTAGGACTCTAGTGGCACAGAAGACAAGGCATATATCCCCTCTGAGAAGTCTGTAAGACATTAAATAAAGGGAGTCTTTCTAGTTGTTTGATATGTCTAGTAAGGTACATCCCAAAGGGTACATTGTATTCAACAAACTACCTAAATGTATTAGATGTTCCTACCTGTTTCCATATTAATGTGACTGCACTGTCACTGATGTAGAGTACTCTTTGCACCTGACATAGGGATATTTCTAAATATTAAAAATGATTATCAGAAACAGCTTTTGTGTATGCAGATAACGGCATTGCCCAGGCAGCACTCCATACATGTTTTTCCTCAAGGCAACTGTCAAAAACCATAACTCAGAACAAGTGCTTTTAAACAAAATATTTATTATGAAGTAATTTATTTTGTTTTCAAATAACTGCACTACATAACAATAAGTTATGTTGGGTTACAGGTACATCTTAATTTAGCTACACCTGAAGGCAAAACCACAGCGCATGTGTGTCAATGCAGCATTATGTGATCATGATTTAGTGCTTTAACAGGTCAAGTGCTGTATTAAAACAGGTCTTATTGGCATGTATTAAGCCTGAACAAAATGCTAACTGCTAATGCTTACCAATTAAAATGGAAATGAAACAAAACAAATCATTGAAATTGTACTTGCACTCTTCTGGCAATTTGAATGTAGCTTATAATTACCATGTTGAAAACTTCTGTAACCTTTAATTCTTCTGCTATAAAATGATCTATATTCCCACAGTCTCAACCCATTTTCTTGCACTGGTATACATGTATATATACGTGTGTGTGAGTGTGTGTGTGTGTGTGTGTGTGTGTGTGTGTGTGTGTGTGTGTGTGTGTGTGTGTGCGCGCGCTCGTGCATATATACACACACACACATCAACATGAGTAGACATCTGTTTGGTTGACACGCTTTGGTCAAGAGAAAGAGATGACTGACAGGTGTGTGAAATCAATAATCCCCAAGTAGGAGAATATGCCCTTTCCCCACAGATTGCACAATCGTGAAATTAGTATATATATATATATATATATATATATATATATATATATATATATATGTATGTATATGAAGGTGTGCTAGGAATTGCCCCCTTTCAATAACACCTACACTTAAGTGTACATAGTCTGTATTTAATAACATACATACCACATTTTTTTGTGCTGTCTAGTCACCATAAACATTATACTACGTGTAGATGTAGTCTACACTTGGTGGTAACCTTTATTAATCCTCCTCAGTATTTAAAGCTACAAGAAAATCAGTAGGAAAACTAAAAGTAACAGGAAGAATGTATGAGTTATGCTTGTGTTGTCTGTTCACTCAAAGAGTGTGTACTTAGTGTGTACTTGGTGTGTACTTGGTGTAGGCTTTACTGAATCCCATTTTTTTTTTTTTATTTTGCATGTTCCAATGTTAGTCCTCAGAGCACTCACAGTAAGCCCGTCAATGCTTTGTTGTCAATGTTTCATCCATTCCATGTAGAGTACTACATCAATATATACACATATACATACAAACATGCATAATCTCACACACACACACACACACACACACACACACACACACACACACACACACACACACACACACACACATACAATGCACATGTTAGCATCAAATAGCATCATACATTCTTTAAGTAACTTACCTATGGTTAGCATGCCACGCAGAAATATCATATGGAAGTTCAAAGTGGTTGGGATGAGAAGCCCAACTGCAAAACATGCATTTGCGATATGGAATATTAGGTGATGTATTTCCCGCCAGTTTTCACAAATTTCAGTTTGATTGAAGGCAGTCATCTCATCAGTTCCTGGCATCATACTCAATGGTCTACTGTACAGCTGTGTAACATGCAGCATTCCTTCTGTGCTGTTCATGTTGACAGTCTCTAAATTGAAAAAAGGAGTTTTCTGTGATTTATGACGTTTAAAAGTAAGTATTACAATTAGATACACTGCAAACATTATGCATAATGATGGTGTAAATAAATTAAAAACTGCACCATACAAACTATGAGCCTAATCAAAAAAGGTATCCAAAACATCAGATATTTGCAGTTCTATACATATAGAATTCTGGTAACGCATAGTCTCTCCAATATACCTTGTATGAGAAACTTCTTGTGTGTGTGTGTGTGTGTGTGTGTGTGTGTGTGTGTGTGTGTGTGTGTGTGTGTGTGTGTGTGTGTGTGTGTCAGACAGAGAGAGAGAGACAGACGCTTAGTTTCACAGCTCAGAATTTGAATGCATCCCCTGCACTGTACAGTACATCACTTCAAACATTTTTGGCAATGAGTGTTTCCCTTTCTGCCCCTAAGCTACACATTTCTGCCTAGAAAGTGCTGCACAAATACTGCTGTGCTGCTGAGGACTTCTAAAGACTGGTTTATAGGACGAGGGAGCTTTTCCATAATATATATATATATATATATATATATATATATATAGTTCCACTTCATAAACGCGAATTGCTGAAATATCGAATTTCAGCAATCCGTGTCCATAAAGCCGAAACCTCTAAATAACGAAAGTGCATAATCGTGAATAGGACTATGTCGAATTTGTGCTTATGCATTTTCGTTATCGTACGGAAGTGTTCGGCTTGGATGGTGTCTGCAGTTTAAGGTGAGTGAGTGTGCGTGTTTTTTGTAACTTGTATGAGTGGGTGAGAGTTGGGAGGTGGGGGTGTGAGTGTGTGTGTGTTGGCTGTGTGTGATTTTTTTTACTGTTTGTACAATCTCAGAGTTAGTATATATAAGTAGGGGGGTGTGGGGGGTGCAGGGGGGCTTGCCCTCCTGCATATGTGTAGTGTTGGTGTGTGTCTGTGTGGTGTTGTTTTGTATTTCAGTGTTTTGTGGTGTGGGCGTTATGGTTTGTGTGTTCTGTGCTGTATGCTGTGTGTTCGATGCTGTGATTTCGTGGCTGTGAGGTGTTGGTGTTTTAATGGTTTTGACTTTATACTCTTGAAATGCTAAAATTCGATATTTCAGCAATATCAAGTGAAACCATATATATATATATATATATATATATATATATATATATATATATATATATATATATATATATATATATATATATATATATATATATATATATATATATATATATATATATATAATGTGTATATATATATATATATATATATATATATATATATATACACACACATACATATATATATGTATATAAATATATATATATATATATATATATATATATATATATATATATATATATATATATATATATATATATATATATATATATGTGTGTGTGTGTGTGTAGATACAATAAAACAATAACCACACAGCTATATGTGGATTCCAAAAACCTTGTCTTGTTGGTACTTTTTCTCAGCAAATGTTAGAGTAGCAGAGATAAAACCAAGAGATCTTCCACTTCCATTATTCACTCTGTGTGAAATACAGCTCCTATGCCACAATGCCAAGCACCACAGAAAATGACAAAGCCTATAGCAGCTGTATAATGAACAAGTACTTCAAATGACTGTTGCAAAGTTTTACATTTTTGAAATGCTAATTCTAGTTTCTTCTTCGTGCCTATTAGCCATTTCTGTGTAGAAAATAAAGCAAAGGATTGATCGAGGTAAGGACTTATAATAGTTCAATAAAACTCAAAAATGCTTTCAGTTCACTGTCTAAAAGACAGAGACTCCACTACATTAACTTTTGTCTTTACACAAACTAAACCATGTGCATATGCTATGTCCTAAGTGTTGTACTTCTTTCTCAAAAATACACATTTTCTGCTTTAAAGATGCAAACATCCATATTTGTTTTTCAATTTGTCATCACCTCATTTAAATTATACCAATGTTCCTCTAGTGTAGCCTCAGCAGCACAGATATCACTCAAATGGAATCATGAAACATCAAAATACACTCATCTCAATGAAGTGGCTCTTATTAAGATGAACCTGCCACAAAAGTAATATTAAACATTTTTTATTTGAGGGGGGGTTGTTTCCCAAAGCCCCCGCCTTAATATGGGAGCATTACAGCCACAATCCGTATTATATAAACTGCCTCCACAGTCCCACTACAATGGAAAAATGGCTTATCCCTGATATCCTGACAGTATGAGCTTGTGATGGCTTTTACACCTTCCACCTAAACAAACAACAGCATCTGACATGCCTTGTAATAAGATTTCTATAGTTTTTTTTGAAATGTAACTTGTACAGATGACATTCTAAAAGATGAAAAGCTAAAGTAAACATTAATTTGAAAGTATTTATACTATCTTTGTAGACTATCCTTCCAAAGATAAGAATGGCAAGTACTTAATTTAGAAAATGTCTGAATTTCTTCCCTACCATCAATGCAAACAGGCTTAGTATTCAGGGTACAGGGTACATTTTCAATGCAAACAGGCTTAGTATTCAGGGTACAGGGTACATTTCCATAGGCATTACTTGACTAACAGGTATCACACTAACAGCCCATTGTGAATATTTTATGCTAAAATTATTTTTTCTAAGTGTCTGTTTATTTCTTCTTCTCTCATAGTATAAGGCACAAACTTAAGTCTGACATATTCTGGAACATGAACACTAGTTGTGATTCTTTTTAATAGACAAATTTCTTCTTTACGACCAATTTCAACTTTCATGTGCACCTGCTTTGCTTTTGGAATGGATGTATTTTACTATTCACAGACTAAATACATTTTAAATAACCAGCTTCTTCCAAATAAGCTGGGTGATGTGCTTTCACAATTATCAAAGATATTTACTTTTTTTTCTGTGTAAGCAACTTTCACATCAGCATTTCCCACTATATATTTGCTCCACTGCTTAGGTTTTCAATACACGATCGGCTGGTTGCAAAACTGTATTACTTGACTCCTTAAATTTAGACTCCCTAATTTCTTGTTCGCTCATCAGTGTTAACTTCAAAATTCATAGCCTGACTTTTTATCCTGGGTAGTACCAGGAATGGAGTAACTTTTTGTAAAATTATGCTTTACTCAGTATGTGAAGCAAAATTTTGCTTCATACTGTTTGCACTGCAGAGGAATGGAGTCTTTACCGTACCCTAGGTATCTAAGCAGCCTTGGCACAGAAGGAGCCATGCAAGGTGGGACAGCAGCTAAGAGGAGTGCCCCGCTCACTTTTCCCGGGGGGGGGGGGGTGAAAGGAAGCAGACAATCAGGGAGAACATAGGGAAGTGTGGTGTATCCAGTGGAGACTGCAAAAAACACTTCATGTGCTTGAGGGGAAGGGCTAGGGTTGCTTGTTTGTAACGTCCCTTGAGAGATGATCAGCACAGACAGCTCACATATATCCCCCTTCATTTCCACAAGCAGTTCACCCACAGGGAATGGAGTAAGGATAAGAAAACCCTCAAACCAACACTAATATCTGTCTAAATCACAGTCCATCTTGGTCGACAATCGCTCCTGTGACAGGGAATGATCAGGCAAATTGACCAGGAGTGGGCTGATGGCTGACCAACAGCAGGGGCAAAGAGTGTGCAAAAACAAAATAGTTTAATTTCCCCTTCAACAAGTAAAATTGCTGAATAATCAGAGCTAAATTTCTTTCACCTCCTTTAACACATTTCTTCTTTTAAAACGATTTATTTGTCTTAGTTTACAGGATCTTACTATACAAGTTATTTTACCAGATGCATGGTGTTTTGTTTGCTTAAATATATACTGAGTTGTGTCATGTTTACACAAGCATCTGTAACAGGCTTTAGCTTTATTTCAGTCTGTAGTCAGAGCCACAGTCTGTGTTGTATTTATTGTTCTTTTACTCAGTTATATACTGCTGCCAACTATTTGTTACTCCATCTGTAAAAAGCAATACCTGAAATATTTTCAAATGTCATGTTACTATCTGAATATAGGCTTGTATGCATTCATCATTTATTATAACTCCTCCTGCAATGTCTCTACATTGTATTTGTCTTTGGCTAATTCTCTTAACTCTGCTAAATATTCTAACACATATTTAGGATGCTTTCTAGCACAGGAATGCAATAAATTTCTCTCTAGCACTTCACTAAATTCTGTAAATTCTCTAAATTCTCCCAGCAGTAGGACTCGGCAGCCACTAAAAGTACACTTGTGTTGGGAACTTATCGAAAATGTAGCTGTTCAAATACATTTACTTTTGGATAGGCTGCCTGCAGGTAGCCTGAATGTCAGCCCAACTTCCCCATCTGTACCTTCCTCAGAGGTTTCAGCCAAGATTCTCCCATTGCCATAAAAGGACAGTGAAGGTATAAGAGGGGTATTGACCAACACACGTTTAGCTCTTTTATAGCCTAGTTACATCAGGAGATGGATCATGGCACCACAGCATGAGCAGGCAAGCAGAGAGCAACCCCTCCCCCAGACAAAGAGGTCCACCCAGAGGTTCCCAATCAAAACCTCTGAGAAGTATTGAAAAATCAAGCAGGGAGGGAGCCTGGCTGAGAAATGACAAGGAATGGAATCGATAAAATGCAAACGACCCCAACCCTAGAGGGTCAGAGTCAGCTTGATCAAATGGGGCCAGGTTCAGGTTTTCTAAGACATTACTAATATGCATAGTCGAGAGATTTCCTTATGTGAAGTGCTATAGTGCAAAACTCCTCTCAGACAACTGTTTCATTGATAATCTCTAGTACAAGGGAGGGGACACTCCACAATATAGCAGGCTGAGATGGCAGAAGAGCGAATCATTAAGAAAGCATTGGTGTGCTTTAGACACCCTTTATTCTAGGTGAGAAAGTCCACATGTTGAGTTATTACCTTTGGTTTTTCCCATCCCAGGCCTAGCAGGAAGGAGAGCCAGAGCTGCCAGGGCCAAATGAGAATTAGAATGATTTTTGACCAGTCTTTACTGATGTTTTGCAATAATCTGGGGAAAGAGTACAGGAGGAAAAGTACATAGAAATAGCCTTGCCTAATTGAGAGAGAAGGCGTCTACTTCCCATCCTAGTGGAGTTGCTGTTCTACAGCAGAACTTTCTCAGCTTCCTGTTCTCTGGTGAGGCAAAAAGGTAGGATTTTTCTGGCACAACCCAATCTTTGGTCAGATCCACAAAAATGTCTCTGTTTAACATCTGTTCATCTGAGAGTCATGTCTGCCTCCGGAGCAGTCTCTTAGGCCTGCACTGCCAATAATTCCATCTTGCTTGTTGATAAATCACATTAAAGTGGTATTGGCAGTAAAACTTCAGAATGCTCCCTGCACCCAAATCTGTTTCACTGCTTTTAGAGTCTGCATCAAAGCCATAATTTTGTTCACATTTATGTGCTTCTTTTTGCATGCTTTGATCTTATATACCTTGTACTAGCTAATGCCATATGGGCTCCCCAATCTAGGTCAGTGGAAACTGTGGTCAGAATCTGGGTAGGTTGCGACAGTCTACAGGGCATGTCCAAACTGCGGTGTAACTGATCCATCTAACCATGCAAGCTCTTTCTTTATGCAAGGGAGGAGAGAAATGCGAGCCTTCAGTGAATGAGAATGCGAATGCTGACACCATCTGTTCCTGAGGTACTACTGTAATTTCCTCATATGTTATTTCACCAGAGGTACCACTAGGATGCAAGAAGCCATGTAACCCAGAACCCTTTGGAATTCCCTTTTTGTGGTTACTTCCTTCCCCAGTATGTTTGTCTTCGGGTTAAAAGGCCTTCTGAAGTTCTGTGTGTGACTGTGCCCCTAGAAAGATCATACTCTTTGTAAGAGTTAAGTAAGACCTTTTCAGGTTGATGAAAAGCCCCAGTTCCATGAAACAAGTCAGTGTAAAGTGGAAGGCTTCTGGGATGTCCTCTACAAAGTGTACTTGAATGAAACAGCCATCCAGGTACTAGTAAATGTGGATGCTTTTTGTTTTGCACTAGACGGTTACTGGAGAGAGGCATTTGGTTAGGACCCTGGGTGCAGTATACAAGCCAAATGGCAAAGAAATTAAGTAGTAATGATCCCCCCCCCTTGCTACTCATTTTAGAAATTTCAGGTCCAGAGTTACCAGACAGGCTTGTGGAAATGGATGAGATAAATGACCTTGAAAGGCCAACATCCTGAATTTTGAAATAAGGAACATGTTCAGTTTAGAAAGATCTACAATGGGTCTCCATATGACTTCATTTTGGGGTTCAAGGAACAGCTCTGAGTAAAAGCTTGAGTTTTCTTTTTTGATACTCTCTTTACAGTCTCCTATTCCTGCAGTTCTCTTACTAGAGAAACACTAAGGTCACAATGTCCATCTACACTGCTGGGATGCCCCTCACACTTTGGTCTGTTAAGAAACTGCAATCTGTAAACTACTTGTAGAATTTTTAGGACCCATTGGTTCTAGGTTATATATATTTTTTTATTTTTCCTTCTATCCTTACAGGAGTGGGGGGAGGGTCTGGGTACATATTAGGTGGGGGAGCCAGACTCTAATGACTATTCCCTTTGGAAGTCACAGTCTTAGTGGTCACCAAGATTTTCTTTTGGTTTAGCTACCCATTTTTTTTTTTTTTTTAATTTTATTTTTCAAAACACCTTTATTAAATTATCACTTGTGACATAGACAAATTTACATTCATATAAAAGTAATCACATGAACATTTTACATCACATATATTGCTATAGATCATATAACCTAAGCAACAGTACACAAATTATTAAATTCCTGCCTTTTTTTAAACAAGAAATATCTTTATTAAACCATCACTTACTACATAGGCAATCGTACATTTATACAAATGAAAACAAACCACACCGACACAATCCTAGTTGCAAGTATTTTACATCACAAACTATACTGACACACTCCTGGTTGCAAACACTATACATCACTTATAATCTACCCAAACTGCCCATTTTTAAATGATTATCTTCCTCCTTACTAGTCATAGCCCTGTTTGGAAAATAAATGCCAAACTTTGGTGGGGTTATTTCTGCTGAACTTTGGTGCCTGGGACTGAAAAAGTGACTGACAGACTACAGTGACTTGCCTTACTCCTCCAGTCTTTTAAAGACACTTTCAGCAGAAGGTTCAAAGAGGGTGTCCTTATTTAAAAGTGCTATGAGGAACTCTGTCTTGACTTGGTCTGGTGGGGATATATCCACAGCCTGGCATATCTCCAAATTACTGGTCCTGTAACTGCTGCCCTGCAAAATGCATCCAAAGCATCACAACAACATTTCCTGGGAATGCTTGGCATATCTGGGTTGAGCATCTCCTACTTCAGATCCTTGTCTCAGATTCTCTCTGCTTAGGTCCTTATCTTCTCCTGCAGAGTTTGCTGCCAAGTAAACATTTGAATCTGTCAGATTAAGGCTCCAAGGTAGCAAATATGTAAAGTTTTTTCTCCAAATATATTGAGCAGTCTACTTTCCCTGCCATTGGGAATATGTTTCTGTCAGAATCAAGGAACACCACTGCTGAATCAGATAAAGGGTTCTTATATAGGAATTTATATGAATCATTGACCCTAAAGAAATGTTCATGTTTGCTAGGAGTTGAGGGGACAGAATCTGGCTCTATGAATGCATTAGTAAATACATCTTTCAAGACATCCATAACTGGAAGAACAGCATACAATTGGGCTCAAGAGGTCCATGAAAGCTATGTATCTGAACTGGGCCTTTGAGTACTCTGAGGGCTCCCACTGGAACTTCTCCTTCATTTTATGAAGGGTGTCACCAAAAGAAAAATATTCTGGAGATGAAGCAGAGAAAAGGTGAATCAGTGTAAAATTTACAGGCAGGCAGGCACATAAGGGAACTTGCCTACATAAGTCAATTTGTCTGCTTTAGACTATGGGGTGTATAAATTTTCCACTGAAAGTTCCTTCCTTCATTTCTTAGAGGGACCCACTGACACCCAAGGGATTTCAAGGCTAATTGCTTGGATTTAAAAAGACAAAAAGTCCTTTGTCAGCTAAAAAAGTTGGTAGGAGAAAGACTGAGGCAAATGAGGCTGAGGCACTGCTCAACTTAGGCCAAGACGACAGGCACTAGTTTGAGCCTTATGCTTTAGACCTCAGAGACTCAAGTTAAATCTGCCTTGGAGGCCTTGTTTCTCAGGTGGGTGACCATATCCTCCTCTTGGTCTCTGGGAACTCTTAAACCAGTATTGAGGTGATTCTGTCCTCAGCTTCAGTAATCATAATTTAAGTATCAGATGGAGGTATGGACCACTGACTGCAAACCAGACAACTCAAGTTTGTTTAATGGCTAGGGAGCTGGATGAAACAGATAGGGGATTGTGAAAGGTGTGGCTTTTTGCCAGATCACCAATTCTTCGAGGGAGAATGCAGTTTCTGCCTATGATTTAAAATACCCTCAGTGGCAGGAACAAGCAATGATAATCATGCACCAGTGTGATGTTAAAAATTCATGACAGAAAGGGAGGTTGGAGCTAACTGCTCTGTGTAATGATGCTCATGATAAATAGCATGCAAAAATTCTCCTTGTGTGCAGGACAGCATATCTGACGCTACTGACTACTCCCATTCTGATCT
This sequence comes from Protopterus annectens, assembly GCF_019279795.1. Taxonomy (NCBI): domain Eukaryota; kingdom Metazoa; phylum Chordata; order Ceratodontiformes; family Protopteridae; genus Protopterus; species Protopterus annectens. The sequence continues at coordinate 1,144,947,310 of NC_056725.1, forward strand.
ATTTGCCCTTCCCAAACTGCTGATGGAATGCACTCAGCCCCGGAGATACTACCATAGATGCTAAGGTAAAAAGGAACAATAACCACAACTATTTAACAAGGATCAATGACAGCAGACTAGAACTGGTGATGATCAGCAGGACTATGCACAAATGGGGATTAAAAAAATTATCCCAGTTAGGAATGGATTACAGCTCACATTTTAGACACTGATTTTTTTCAAATATATTTTTATTATAAAGATAAAAGGTTATTTTTGTTACAACAATCACCAAAACATATGATAAGAAATGTATAACAACTTATAAAAAATTGATAGCACTAATAAAAAAAAAACAGCCTAACCAAATTCCAACTATAACAACCTAATTATACGCAAGAAAATAAATGCTTGACTTAAGCCCATGTAAAAATAAGGTATTCAGATGTTAAGTCAGGGGAAGAAAATAAAAGGTAAATATATACCAAGGTATTGATGTCAAATGTGTATCTGAGAGAAACTGAAATAGGAAACCAGAGTTACGTATAGACTGAGAAACAAGGTGTTAGATTTAATTAAATTTTGTAAAAGTAAATTCATAGTAGTAATATGGTTAGTAAGATTATAATGCTTTGAACAGTTAGACAGAAATTTAAAAGTTTTAAGATGTTTACATTGCATTTTATTAAACTGTCCCCAATTTAGGGATTTGAAGTCTACCCAGTGCTGTACAATGTATAGTTTCAGAAGGGAAAAACAAGTTATTAGAATTAAGAGATATTTTTGTATGTGCTGTTGGAAGGTATATGAAGTAAAGCTAGCTGCCAAAAAAATTTATCAGTTTCAGGAATGGCATTCTTAATTTTCTTGAAAAGAGTAGACCATAATGCTTTAGGGTATTTGCAGGACCAAAATGTGCATATAATGTCTGTACTGTCTTTGCCACAGTCTTAACAGAATGAAGAAGAACTGGGGAAAACAGATGCCTTCTTGGTAGGGGGTAATAGCGTTGCTCATAATCATTAACTGAAAGAAGAATAGTTTTTTTTTCTGAGGGGATGTAATTTAGACTGATTACAAATGGTTGTTTACAGATGTTTGCCAAAGCAGAAATGCCAATGCATGAGGATAATATAGATAAGGAAATATAGCTGCATCCAAACAATTAGGAGGATTGAGATTGTCAAATCTCCATTTATATTACCTACTTTGTAACTGTATCAGGTTTTGGAATACAATGAATTTAGATCCCCAGAAAACATACTGACCCCTAAATGGATTAACATATGACATAAATATCGATCTTCTCTAACATGTAATATTCAACCTTACCTTTTCTCAATATCACAGAAGTTAAATTATGAAAATATACAAATTCTTCATAAATATGATTCAGTCTTATACATCTAATGAGAAGGATTATTTATCAGGTTGTTTTGAACTAATTCAGCCTATTAATTTAAACCTAATTATACACCTGAATAACTGTATGATTAATTTAAATCAATTCTCAATGCTGAATGGAAAGAAAGTATTTGAATTCATTCAAGATCCCCATCTCACTGTTGAATCTGCTAGGATAAACCTTAAGTCTCCCAAAAGGCTACTTGCCAGTTCTGAATCAAATTAATGACTAGATCAACTTAAAATTTAAATATAATAAATTACACTCAGTAAAGCTTCACATATTACAGTTATTATTAGAAAGCTTTACACAGGACAAAGCATTATCTACAGCATATACAATAGTCTTAGACATTGAAAATTATGAGTTTTGACAATAAGCTACTGCAAAGTAGTGAGTACAGTTTTTTAGTTATTATAATATTCTTTTTAGGAATGGAAGAATTTATTATATTTCTCTTATGACATTGTTAAAAGATGACCAGTGTATAAATGTTAAAACACAGAAACAGAAATTAAAATATATTATGGAGGTGCTGAAACACCACAAATACATTAGTAATAAGTAATAAAACACAATGATTGTTGGGTTTAGGATCTAATAAAAAATGGTGCTGGTGCATAAGACATAAGACACCTACACCAGGCAGGTGTATGCTCTTATCAGATCATAAGCCACACCTCAGAGTATTTTACTCCTTTAAACAACATAGGTGCTTTATTTTATATGTTGGTTTTGATTTGTGAGTGTTTCTGTTTTTGCATTAATGGTTTTAACATTATGCCTTCTTGGATATAAAATTGGTCCACATTTATTCCATAATAAGCCTGAAATAGATGCTGAACTTTGAACAAAAGAACAGTACTCTCTTTGAAAGGACTGTTCTATGTTACCATTACAGGTGCAGTTTTCAAAACTTGGCACCTATTTTAGGCTTACATCAAAATACAAATGTATTTTACAAATGTTGCTGAATACATCCCAAAAGGGTTATAATAAACAACTTCTACTATATTTAATTAGAAGTATTTCTAACTCTACCCCTGACAAAAACAGTACATTGTAACAACACAATCTTTGCTCAGTGTCTTCATTATTTTAGTCAGTTTACTCTCACAGGCTACAGCTGTAATAACCATTTATTTGCTGGTTAATTCCAAGGAGAATTTCAGGTCTCTGTTATCATTTCTGTTTTACCTTAATTTGTTTTAATTTTTCCAAAGAAAGGGCATGGATCATCACTGGCAACTCTCTGTCCTTACTCCTTCAAAAGTAAAATGTTAAAAATAAAGCTGTTTGTACTGTTTTCTCAGTAGCTCATTTTGACTTTTCTGGTTTCAAAAACAATAAATAAACCATGAATCTGGAATTGTCTTTTTAGCAGTTAAGGTGGGTGTAACTGCTATCCACAGCATCTGAGCAAAATGAAAGTACAGTTTAATCACACACACACAAACACCAACATACACATACTCTCATTTACGCACACACACAAACACCAACATGCACATACTCTCATTTATATACGCACACACACTTTCATACATAGACACATACATACATATATACCATGTACACAAATGCTATTTTGTAAAATCTGATGAATATATAATCCTATGCTAATGTCTAAAAAGAAGCTTGAGAACATTTACATTGCTTCCTTGAGAGAATGCAGTCTGAATGTTCAACACTGGTGAGTGATAACAGTGTTATGGTTATCCTTCAGCAGTGACTGCTTATTGTAAAGCTATTTTTTCGCCAAATGTTTCTTACAAGACACGGATACTTAGTATCTTTGAGATTTTAAAACTATTCATCCAAACATGTGAAGTGCTTCACCTCTGGGAATGATATGTTTGGTTCTGACTACCATTTATTTGATTTCTAGCCACATAACGGAAACGACTGTTGTTGGCCTTGCTGCAATTTTTTTTGGTATTTATGCATGTGTGATGTGCTGATTCTTGGGGTTAGAAACATCAGATTAAGTCAGAAAGGTGGAGTGACTTACAATGCAGTATACTTGGGCACAGCATTCTGCAAGACATCAGGGTCTCTGCTGCACTGTCTCCAGTGATCATGGTAAAGCAGCATAAATGAACCAAAGCCAAGTGCTTTCTCAGACTTCCCAGTTTGTAAAACTGAATGTATGCTTCTGTGATAAAATGGATGGGGTACAAGAAGACAGGGTGGTTAAGAAGTCAGTTAGGTATCAGTTTATTCTGTAACACTAGCATATACCCCTGTCACTAGGAATCTGTAACAATAACCATTAAAACATATCAGTATTTATTTACTTGATAACAGGCAAAGAGAAAAAACAAGTTCAAGGATTGTTTTCAGCCACAACCTGAGCCAAATATTACATACAGCAGACGATACAATAATAATAAACAATATCTTTAAATGAAAAGGATTCACAAAGGGATGGGATGGGAAGTAAAGAGAGTTGAATAATAAATACATTGTGCATAATACATTAGGAATTAATTACATTTTACTTTCGAAACCAGTGGTGTACAGAAAAGGGGGTCTATATTACCAAAGCGAAAAACCCTATGCGCAAATACCAAAACATCGACCCCTATACCGCGAAAATCCCGAACACACTAAACCGCGAAAAAAAAATATCGAACTGTCATAGTTGGCCAACCCCACCACCTGCTACATACTACCTACCCAAACAAAATAAAACACATACATACACTAACCAAACCCTACTTCTAACCTAAACTAAAGCAACAAAACACTACCTCCAACACTACACTAAACCCCACAAACACAACTATCTATGCACTCTCCTTAACCCCTCCCTAACCCTAAGGTCCATAACTACCGCACACTTCCCCTACACACACACACCCAAACAAAATAAATAAAACACATACAAACATTTAAAAAAAAAACATACCTCCAACACTACACTAAACCCCACATACACAACCCTAAGGTCCATAACTACCGCACACTTAACCCTACACACATACACCCAAACAAAATAAATAAAACACATACATTTAAAAAACACCTACTTCTAACACTACACTAACTCTTACATACATTATCTATCTATGCACTTACCTTAACCCAAATCCTAACACTAAATTCCTATCTATCGCACACTTACCTTATGGAACTATACCGCAGATGGGCCAACCAAAACAAATTGACATTTCGAACTTAGCGGTTTTGAACTTTCGCGGTTTACGTACTTAGCGCAATATGGGTCGGCGTCTTCTTATTCGCCTAAAGGAATCTTCGCTCTCATAATAGGAACCCCAGAAAAGGCTAGGTATATAAATTCCATAACTGAATCACAAGACCTTTTCTTTCTTTCTTATGAAATCTACACTTATAAAGGCACATTATATAACCCGAACAGTTCTAACTACTTTCAACATGTAACAGCAACTTAGTTAAATGCCTTATCACCCAAAAACATATAAAAGATAGGCCACATTAACGTTCGTGCACCCTATTCTTGTGATCATTGCAGATAATAATTGGCAAAGATGTTTAGTGAGCAGTGGGGGAAGGGACTGCAATCAAAAAGCATCAGTTTAACTACATAATACGGAGACGAGAGACGATCATGGCACAACCACCATGTCTACCATCTAGACTTCTTCAGGAAGAAGCAGTGGTGTTCCCCACGGAAATGACAAGAATATAAACCTACAAATTCTGTTTAATGCAGTCTGTAGAAGACTAGTACTGAACGGATAGTTTAGGGCTATTTTAATTTTGGTATTAAGAAGTTTTAGTCTGATGTGGGCCGAGCCACACATGCCTACATTATTTACCAGCCACAACTGCATAGTCGGGTTAAATACCTGCAGCTCACCTGAATAACTGAGTGCCTGTCCTGTACCAGATCATACATAGTAGGTGTCCTGATGACATTCATATTTAGTTTACTGCTATGCAGCCAGTGTCACTGACAACAAAATTATTTTTCAGTTTCATTTTGCACTAGCTTAGTCAATTTAAAAGCTTTCAGTAGCATCATATTATCCACATAAAGAGTGAATTACAATTTAGTGAATTCAAGTGCAACAATACATGGCCAAAATAAGTCCTCATTACCCAAGATGTCACCAACCAATGAGCTGGTACTGTTCCACTAATGACACATAGGAATGTTCTATCCCAAGGTTCTAAGGTGATCAGACAAGACTCTGGCCAAATCCCACTTTTTCATCACGGCTTCAAAAGCCAATTTAATTCAAAAGATATGGCAGTTGTTAGCATTTTACTATACATGGATTTAGTAACACAGTACATAACAGGGGTGCCCAGAGAAATTTGGAGAAATATGACTGCAGCTGTTGGATATGTAGAACTGCAAGTGTGAGTTAGATGGAATGCATACTAAAGTTGAGGCTCTGGCATTTGTGAGTACTCCCCTTACTCTGTGGGTACACCAGTCTTGGAGTAAGTAGATACAAGCAGCAGGGTTATGGTGGGAGCCCTACCACCATGTTTAAAAGGTACAGCAACAAAATCTGACATTCAGTATTATTTCCTGGAACCACTGTTCAGTTTTTAAAGTTTCAGGACTCATGACACTGGGTCTCTCACTTCCATCCATACTACTTTTTAAATCATGAAGTGTGAAAGCAACTTGTATTCACTAATGTGGTCTAGCAGCTGAAGATAAAGAATTCTTTCAAGTATTTTTGCCAACAGTCTAAGATTAGTGATTGGATAAATATCCTGTACATAGTAGGGTTGTCTAGTACAAGAAAGGGCAAAATCAGTGCTTGTGTGAAGAGGGCAGGAATGATTCCAGTCACTGCCAACATTAAGAAGTCAGGGTGGAGGTCCATGTGAATAGACTTTTTTTTTTTAACTTAAAACTTAAGAATCTTCAGCGCACAGTACAAATAAAAATCAGATAAGGAATAAAATAAATCAGGTATAATGGAATTTAGAGGAAGGTTGGTAGGATACACATCAATACCAACATCCTTGGAGACAAAAACACTGAAAACTTTTTGCCAAAGTACTTTCGGTGAAACTTGGAGTAAATCTTTTTTGAAGGGGACAAGCCCCATTGCACCACCCCCACCATGTGGGAGGACACCCATCACACCCCTGAAACTGAAATATACCTATTCCTAAGTTGCACATGAGTGGACAAAATGGAATTCTCCACGATCAACGAATATGCTTTTCCGTGAAACATTTTCACTGAAATGGCAGTTGTCTAAACTGCCACTGATACACTGACAAGCTTCCTGGTAAGTGTATTCAGGTCTGTACTGGGTGTATTCACAACAGTACAGTTCTTCCAAAGGAGAGAAGCTTATTCCTCTTATCCGCACCAGTACATTCTTTAATGACCTTCCACAACAGTTTGGATGGCTTCAAAGTGTGACTTTTTCACTTCTAAAATATGTGGATTTGGCTACCTTGGTGACTATTATACAGTTATTCCTGAGGTTGAGGAAGTTTTGATAACATGCAGGGTCTTACGTTTACTTCTATTTCTAACACGATCTGGCTCTATCCTTTAGTTGGGGTTTAATCTAGCTGAACAGGAAGTAGTATTTACATACACTCAACCTTTTTCTTGGATGGTAATAAGATATTAAGGAAAGTTATTAAAACCTTATTAACATCCTTCTGTAACAGTATCACATCACAATTTACAGCATTAAGCTCCATAAACCCAAAAGTTTCTTTAGAAGTCGGGATCAATATTCCCTGACATAATCTGTTTTCATTTTCATTAAACAAAAACTTCAATATTAATTTCTGTCAGTTTTTTTTTTTTTGTTCAGGATAGTAGAAAAAATATAAAGTACCCCAAATTTTTCAGTGTGTGGGGAGTCTGCAAATGCAGTGATATCAGTACTTTACATGCATGGACCATATACAGATGTAGGTCATGTGACCAGCAGCTGTGTCCAGCACCAAGATCTAACCTTTGTTTGAGGAAGTATGCAGTCCATAGAAACGATCACTCTTCCTCGTGCACAGGAATTCCTCACCATCATGTTGGCTGAATGCCTTATCATTGGACCCTCACCTAATAAATGCCATTAACAGCCAGTGCCTCTGTTAATTCTAAGATATCTGCAAATCTATCATTTAGTTGATAAGGTCAGGATTGGTAAGGCCCTTTTTTTGGCAGGAATGAAACTGAATGAGTAAGGAGTTTTGTCTTCCGTTGCCTTTTTGGAACCGTGGAAGTACTTCAGCTATAGTGTCTGTGCATAAAAGTACAGCAAATAGGGACTAGTAACAATGTGTCTGAACCACGGTATTTTCCCTTTCTCCAATTTTGTGCAGCATAAATTAATATACTTAAGTTAGGAGAAGTGAGGATTTAATTATCCCCACATGGGAGAGTGAAGAATCCTCTCCTGTAAAAAAAAAAAAAAACTTTCATCTGTATTATTCAATGAAAGTCGACCTTGAGTCATGTTTAATTACTGCCAGTGTATCAGTTTCTCTATTACGGTAATTAACGGTTTGTCCTATCTGTCTATCTATAGTTTGGCCTACCTATCTATCTATCTATCAGTCTATGGTTTGGCCTGTCTTTCCTTAATCAACCCTATGACAATCGATGATGACAACTTGACCATGACCAGCAGCCTTACAGACAAAAATGGGCAGATCTATTCCAGCCTGACATCAAAACTTGTCCAGGGCCTAGCCATTATCACTTAAGTGCAACTGCTTTAAAGATAACGGATATCCTTCGAATTTCACAGCCTCTTAATTTTATCCAAATAAATTGTGCTTACCTGTTACAGTCATAGTATACCTACCTTGTTTGTTTACCTCTCTTAATGCTCTTTTCTTAGCAATATTTTGTTTAACAGACTAATATCTCTTCTACTTATTTTTTGCTAATCTGCATACCAGAAATGTTTGTTTCACAGACATTAACACTATGCCAGTTGTCACAACTAGGGTTTCCACATATCATTAGAGCCTTGGCAGAACTGAGAGAGTCTTACATAGACCATATCAGAAATCTTATTCAGCACTGATTGTACACACTGTACACAGCAAGCTTCTTAAATGACAGTTTCAGCATTGGATAAATTAATGGCTTTTTTCTGTATTGTGTCACTGCATAGAGAAAGACAGTGACCAGTGACCCAAATAATAAATACATAACACAGATAAATAAGGTTAATGGTCTGAGCACTACCAGGGCAGTATAGCACTGATGGATTTAATATAGCTGCCATTACCCTCAAAGGAGGCAGTCTTAAATGATTTGAGATATAAAACTGAAAAGTCATAATATAGATATGTTTTGTTATTGTTAAATTATATATACAAAATAAACATATAAAGATACAGCCCATTTGACTAAACTTTACTCAGATTCAATCTCTCTTTACAAAGCCTGTTATGGCTCCCTTTGAAGCAGTACTTTAAAGCCTGTATAATTGCTAGTTAACATACTTTATTATTTTAAAGAAGGTGGAACAGAGCTAAACTTCTGCATCAAAAGGAATGCGGATGTCAATGGATGCAATCCATTACCACAAGATAACAACTGGGAACTCCATTATAGGATGGAATTTTATAGGTTTTAGAAGTGATAATAACTTGTCAAAATGAGTTATCACTCTTTAGAACACAGAATTTTAGTCATTAAAAAAAGAAAGCAAGAAAGCGAACAATCTCTCTGAAACAGACTTTCAAACAGAGTGAATGAAATGAATCAGCTCCATCTGTGCTGTCACATCATTTGTCTAAAAAACGGGGAAACTAATAAAAAACACTAACAGAGCATGAGCAGTTTTTTTTCACTTAAGCTAGTACATCCTGTTGAAAAAATGTCCTAGTTGGAGAAAAATCCCAGAAACACACGGAAAAGCCTCATAATACCAATACATGCAAACAGAAAGAAAGACATCCTTATTAAATCAAAATATAAGCAATGTAAAGTTACTGATACGAAATATTACAAGTCTGTCTGTTGTGCAACTGCAAAAGAATAAAATGCGCTGGAAGAATGTGAAAATAAAAACTGAGAAATGCCATAGTGGTCTACTGGCAAAAAAAAACAAAAAAAAAAACAGTAGAATACAGATGCTGTGACTCATTTTTTGGACGAACATAGTGTTTAAAGCCCAACTATATAACCATCAGCATTACATAAAGAAGGGCTCATACAGATCAAAAGATCAAGCTGTACTGTAAAACATAGGTTGGTCCAATAAAAGTTATCATTTCACCTTCATTTACCAGTGTTTCCTGTTAAAGAATGCTGAAAGACTGCTATAGACAGTTAATCTGCTATAGATTATAACCCTTTGCCAAACTGAACATTTCCTGAGCCACTACAAAAAAAAAAAAAAAAAAAAAGGTGCTCACTCTTCACACTGAAGTAGTGCCAACCCACTCTATGAATTCCTACTCCAAGTAAACAGCACATCATTTTAGCAAACCCAGTTACTACATACACTGAATGCGTGTAATATTGGCACATACTGACTTCTTTACATCCCTCAATTACACTCGGGCTTTATGACTAGTCATCCTGTTCACAGCACATAGAGATATTCTTACAAAATGGAAAGTGTTTGTATACCAGGAAATGAAAAGACATGTACCCTGAATGTTTAAATGAAGAAATAGTAACTCCACTCAGCATAACTTTGCCAAGCTGATCTATCTCCTAAATATCAGCTACTTCAGTGTTGTGTCATTTCGCTCATATGGACTCAATGTTATGAACATCAACAATCTGGCTAGTCAACTTCTAATGTAGACCTATACGTATTATGTATAGAGAGAGAGAGACTGATGTGCCAGAGGGATGCGGGTGGAGGGTAGTGCCCCCATATAAAGTAATGTGCCCTAAGTTTATTTATTATAAGATATACTTTCAGTGTGCATGAAGAATTAGATTTTTTTCCTGTAGCGGTATTTTCACCTTTTAGAACAGTGGCTTACTGATTCATACGTCCAAATAAATGCTTATAAAACAAAGTTAATTTCATTCGGCCCATGTGTCATTTCCAACCAGTTCAAAACTAATACTGAAATCTAAGTCAGACTGAAAACCTTGGCAAAGGCAAACTATACCCTCCTGGGGAAGGTATAAATGCATTCCAAGCCCCACCCCCAGTTGGAAGTGGTAACTACACCAAAGCTAACACTAAAGCCCTGTACAATCACTTGTAGAAGTACATAGACTCAGCTGTTCAGGGAGAATCAAGACCAGAGCCCAAAGTAAAAATCACAAGCCACCCTGGTGGAAATTCAGCAACAACAAACTTTACAACAAATGCAAAAAGTTCCAAAGTTCCTGCTAAGAAAACTAAAGCAAGGCCCCAACAATGGAAAAGCACCCTCCTCAGCCTCAACACGCAACTAAGACAAGTCAAACCCTCCAAGGGTAACTTTGAGAAAAACGTAGCAATCACAGCTAAGGATAATTATAAGGCCTTTTACAGCTACATATGCAGCCTAAGAGGCAGGACCCAAGCATGTGCCTAACTAGTAACTAACGGTATCACACACACTGATCTCACAGAGATAGCAAACCTGCTGGCAGACAGATATGAAAAAACTTCACTCCTTTACCTCCTCCAAACTTATCAGAAACCTTGCCAACTCCACCCCACCCTCCATATCCGAAGAGCAGGTCAGTAAAGCCTCGTCTAAGGCAAAAAACACAGCCTCTAAGTGGACCAAATGGTATCCCATACTGTCTTCTAAACAAATTAAAACATGAACTAGCATCATCATTAAGTACCCTATTCAATCACAGCCTAACCACAGGCTATGTTCCTGTGGAATGGAGAACAGCAACAGTTATTTCCCTTCGCAAAAGTGGCTTAGCAATAGAACTGGGGAATTATAGACCCACAAGTCTGACAAACCTCATCTGCAAGACCATGGAACGCATCATCATGGACCTCATAAATAAAGCAACCAGATGGCCTTCTATAGTTATGTAAAGAACCTCCACGGCAATACCCAGATTTGCTCCGAGCTACTGCATAATGGTACCTCCTATACCGAGAAACCAAAAAATGTAGTCCACAGCAGAAGGAAGGTAAATGAAAATTCAGTAGATGAAATTCAACGAACAAATTTATTGGATAAAAGCCACACAGTAACAAATCCCTCAAGCACTTTCGCTCAGTGCAATACTGAGCTTTATCAAGATGAACACCATGTAACAACTGCTCTTATTTAAATACTAAAAAAATCATGTGATCAATTAAGTTAACTAATTGATAAAATATCACCTGCAAGTGCTTGGTATTAAAAGGGCTACATGTAAAACCAGTTAAATAGCCTTGTCATAATATTTCTCATATACATAAAGGCTCGAAACATAAACTTCTTGCTAAACATTGTTCAACAACAATAAAACATTAAATGAATCATACTGCGATCAAGATAGTAAATACTAATGAATACTAAATAAGTATAAAGAAAAAAATAAGTAAAGAATAATGAATAAATATGAAAAATCAAAATAATAAATACATTTTGTGGTTTCTTGGCTTCAGTTGGTCGTTTGTGTTCACCTCCTATACCAAGCCAACAGATATTGCCAATATACTGGCCGACAGATTCAGTGCCAACGTTTCCCCTCCCCACCCCTAAAGGACCAATCACAATACCAGTAGATTGCCAGGCACCCATTATTACTGCTGCACAGGTTAAAACAGCACTGTCCAAGGCCAAGAATACAGCTCCTATGGGACCTGACAATATCCCTGGCTGTGTTCTGCATGAACTACAGAGTGAACTGGTACCTCACCTGTGTGCCCTGTTCAATCACAGCCTCACCTCAAGCTTTGTCCCTACCAAATGGCATCCCTCTCCACAAAGGAGGACTGACTACAGACCCTGGGAACTATCGCCCCATTAGCTTGACAAGTCTGATATGCAAATCTATGGAATGCATCATCATGGACCTAATAAACAAGGATATAGGGAATCTCCAAACTCTGGATCCCACACAGTTTGGTTTTGTGAACGACAGATCATGCCTGCTCAACTTGGTCAACTTCTTTGAGTCAGTCACCAGAGCTGTGGATGAAGGCAAGGTGGTTCATACAGCCTACCTTAATCTGGCCAAGGCCTTTGATACCATTCCCCACTCAGGAATCATAGAAAAACTCACTAAGCTAGGCATCGACCCCTTATTCACTAGGTGAGTTAGAAACTGGCTCAAGGATAGAACCCACAGTGAGAAAGTAGCTGACTTCAAGTCATACTGATGACCAGTCACGAGTGGGGTCCCACAGGAATCGGTCCTGGGTCCTCTCTTGTTTGGTGTCTACTTCTCAGAAGTCCAGCCCAACAAGAAGGGACTCTGGCTGACAAAGTTCTCAGACGATTGAAAGTTGGAAGCCATTATTAACTCCCCAAGTGATGTTTACATCCTACAGAAAGACCTCACTAAGACCAACAACTGGTGTCAAAACCATGGCCTTAAGCTCAATGCCAAAAAATGTGTTGTCATCCCCTTTAGGAAAAGCCCAGTTCCCATGAACTACCGCGTCGATGGTAGTCCACTGAACATAGAAGGTGTTATAAGAGATCTGAGAACACAGGTTGACAGCAAATTCTCTTTTGACCACCACACTACTACTGTGGTCAGAAAGTCCTTCTATGTGGCATCTCATTACTAAGGGTTTTGCATTCAGGAAGAAAGAGGTCATTGTCTCCCTCTACTCTTCCCTCATTAGGCCAATCATCGAGTACAATGCCTCATTTTGCATGTACCTCACTAGACACCTGCAACAACTGGAGAGGCCACAAAAGTACCTCACAAAGAGGATCCTAGGCCTTAAAACCTTGTCCTATATGGACAGACTCAAAAGATTCCAACTATTCACTGTCTCACATCACCTACTTAGAGGCGATCTCTGCTTGACTTATAAAGCCATGTCTGACCCAGCTCTGTAAGAAATGGTACATCTAAAGAAATCCTAATCCTTCCACACCACACGCTCCAGAGACCTCAATGTCATTACCACAATCAACAGAACATGCTGGAGGGACAGATTCATAACCCAGAGACTCCCCTTCCTATGGAATAGACTTCCCATACATGTCAAACAGAGCACCTCACTGGCCCTCTTCAAGAGAAATCTTGATGAGTGGATGGGAAATAGAAAATTCACCCCAGGGATCACTCCAGTGGCTCTACTCAACAGAGGCACTGGAAACCAAGGTCGGGTGGCACAATACCAGGGTAATCCTATGGGCTAGGCTTGTAAAGACTCCGGGACCATTAGCCTAGCACACACCTACGAACCTATGAACATAGGTGACCTCCAAACCCCGGATCCAACTCAATTTGGCTTTGTCAAGGACAGGTCTTGCCTGTTAAACCTAGAGGATTTCTTTGAAAATGTGACCAGGGCCATTGACAAGGGCAAATCTGTGCATACAGCATACCTCGACTAGGCCAAGGCCTTCAACACAAACCCACACACAGGCATCACTGATTAACTTAGCAAACTGAATGTAAACCCCTTTGCCGTAAGATGAATTGCCAACTGGCTCACAAACTGGTCACACATTATCAGAGTGGGTGACTCCACATCATCCAGTCAACCTGTCACCAGCAGAGCACCAAAATGATCAGTGCTGGGCCCCCTACTCTTTTGGTATATACTTCTCAGAAGTTCAAGCCAAAACTAAGGGGCTGTGGCTGACCAAGTTTGCTGATGGCTGCAAAGTGGGTGCACTTATCGAATTACCAAATTAAATCAATATACTTCAGGAGGGTCTTACACAGACCAACGACAGCTGTCTTAGTCATCGTCTCATGGTCTCAAACTAAATGCAAAGAAATGCATCATCATTCCCTTTGGTAAAAACATTATCCCTTCACACTATCAAATTAACAACAATACCCTATGTACCTACAAAGTGGTAACAGATCTGGGATCACAAGTAGACTGAAACCTTAACTTTGACCACCACATGTCTACTGTAGTAAGGAAGGCTTTCTACGTAGCACACTTCATTAGCAAAGGCATTGTCTCTAAAACAAAGGAAGCTATAACCCCTCTACACTCGTCACTAATCAGGCCCATAATTGAGTATAATGCCCCTTTTTGCATGTGCTGTTTAAAGCACCTGCAGCAACTGCAGGGACCTCAGAGGTTTCTAACAAAGAATATCAAGGGACTCCAGCATGTGCCATACACAGACCAACTAAAGTCCATCACTATACTCAGTATCGTACAGACTTCTTATGGGAGATTTGCACTTCATTTACAGAACAATTTCGGACCCAATCTAATGAATTTCTAGCACATCCATAAAGGAAACTGGACTAGAGCCACCTGTTACAGGGACCTAAGTATGGCCTGCCTGTGTCTTGAATAGGATGTGCTTGAGGGACAGATTTGTCTCCCAGTGACTGCCACATCTTTGGAATAGACTGCCAGTTCATGTGAAGCAGAGCACCTCTATAACACTGTTCAAAAGGAACCTGGACGAGTGGATGGGGCACTATAAACTCTTACCAGGGATAGTGCCCACAACCCTCCTGGACATGGGCAGTCATTACTAAATACAGTCCTGAGTATTGACTACAGTATCATTGGTATTACACTGGGATGAAACGGCTAGGCTTGAAATTGCTTGGTCAATAGCTTAGTAACCTCCTATGATCCCGAACAAGTTACAGATGCCAAACTCCATAGTGTGATCATCAACCACAAATTAAACTTTGATAAACATATGGACTACATAACCTCAAAACCCCACAACAAAACCTATGCATGCTCTAAAAATGTAAGCACTATCGTAAGGAAATAGGCTCAATACTCTTCAAACACTGATTCTACCAACCTTATTAAACCCATCATGAATCCTAATCGATATCCCCTAAATTTATGAACAAAAAACTACAGCAAACCTGCATTAAAATGGCAAAATTCTCAGCAAGCCTTCCTAACAAGACTCACTATTAAAAAGCCTTAAAACATTCAGTGGCTGGAATTGTGTCACATTCAAATTTTTAATCAGCTCTAGACTATCCACAACATACTGTTTAAACCAAACAAGTACTCAACTAGTTCTGAACTATGGCTGATACTGCTATCAACCCAAAGCCTAACATCGGTAACACAAAATCACCTACAAGTATCCATATCCTACAATCACTATGAAGATTCTCTATACTTTTTCCACATATCTGAAATACGGAACTCATTACCTCTATATCTTAGAAAAAAAAACTATCACTCACAATTTTAGTATAAGCTAAAAACCTACTTAGCCTCACCCTCCCTCCATCTAACCTGATTATAGTTAGCATCTGCCCTAATTCTCTTCACAACTATCCCTCCCATTTCCATGCTCACTAACACAGCCTATTCTTCCCTTCTAATTCGTCTTTATTCTCATATACCTACTACTCACTCTCTTACCTGCACAATATTCAGTATGTCCAGAACTTAAATGTTTCTCTTGCCTCCTTCTTTCACTTTACATTGACTTTCGCTTTTATAAAATACCTAATTTAATTTTCTTGTCACCTTATGCAAATATGACATTCGTATTCCGCTAGTAACACAATTTAAATGTTCTGTAGTTATTAAAATATTTCTTAACATATGATTAATTTTGTGTATTTGTTTCTTTGTTTTTTTTCTGCACATTAAATATCTTAAATATTTTTATGTATAATGACAATTCCTGGGCTTCTGCTAAGGATAGGCTATTGCTTAGTTGGACAATCCCAGTAAACAGATGGAAATAAATAAACAAATGCAGGCTGCATTCAAGTTTGTCCACTTACGTTGGTGCTATACATTTTTGCACTGATGGTATTGTTTTACGTAGTAGGTTTCTATAATTTTAGTTGACAGACTGCCAGCATATACTGGAATTTGTTAAGCAATTGGTATTGTTTGCTGTATTATTTCACAGTCAACAGTTTGTATAGGCAATCATTTCCAATCAATGCATTTAGCAATGGCATGTGAAAGCTTGAACAATAGCAAATTCATGAGTTTTATCCACATCTCCCTATATATATATATATATATATATATATATATATATATATATATATATATATAAAAAATACATCTATACAAATCAACATATACATACATATATATATATATATATATATATATATATATATATATATATAAACAGGTCTATATTAGATCGGCGAAACGGCATTACAGCGAATGCCGTTTCGCTGACACATATAGACCGAAATCTGAAAATAGCAGAGGCTCAGGTCAGTGATTTTTTTTCTCCAGGGAAAAAAAAAACGCTTGACCTGAGCCATGACATTGCCCTTTACCCCACTGCAGTGCGATTTCAGAGTTGGTATATTTAATTGGGGGGGTGTGGGGGTGAAGTTATGTTTGAAATTGTGTGCATGTGTTTTTGATGCTAGCGATTTCTTTCTCAGGGAAAGAAATTGTTCTTTTGCACGTTCGCTGTTCAGCGACACATAATCACCGACCGCACTAAAGAGGTGCTCAATGTAACACCTCTTCCACCTTTTAATATAGACCTATATATATATATATATATATATATATATATATATATTGTGTCTTTCGGCTTATCCCGGTTAGGGGTCGCCACAGCGGAATTCTAGTCCACTAATGTTTGGTAGTGGATTTTTATGTGCCGAGTTACCAGCCCTGACGCACAACCTTCAACGAAGGCATGCCCATTCACGTATGCCTCCACACAGAAGACGCTCTTAGCTGAGAAGTGAATGGACAACGTGTTGCTGTGAGGAGACAATGCTACCACAGCACCACTACCGCGGGATGATGTGTATATATATATATATATATATATATATATATATATATATATATATATATATGTATATACACACACACACAATTATAAATATATATATATATATATATATATAGATATATATATATATATATATATATATAAATAAAAGAATATACATACATATATATATATATATATATATATATATATATATATATATATATGTATACATATAACAAGAAGTTACATTCCATCTGTGTTGTCCATTTTCATTCTTCCTCAACAAGTGGCTTCAGATCCGATCCACTTTCTTACAGCTCGTGGATACCAGAAGCTCTTGAGTTCCTTCCTTATGCTATGCAGCAGTCCCCCTCTTTCCCCAGATCTTGTTTGCTGCCCTTTATAGTATATAGCAATGAAATTAAAGCTTTTATTTGGAAAGTCACTATCTGCAGCTCAGACAACAGGCACTATGATTCATGTAAAAATTTCCCATTCTTCTAGAAATCATCAAGGTAAAAAGGGCGGGGGGGCTGGAAGGAGGGGAGTTTAGGAAGAATGAAAATGAGCAACACAGATGGAACATTATGGTGAGTACATAGCTTCTTTATCTGATGTCAATTTTCATTCGTTCCTCAACATGTGGGACAAAGTCCACAGTGACCTGAATCCTGGGTGGATCTACGGAAGGATATTCCTAAGTACTGTTGAGATGAAGACAGCTCTTCCCCTGGAGACCAGATCTGACTTGTAATGAGTAATAA